>NC_064642.1:448940230-449243260 GCF_023864345.2 Schistocerca serialis cubense | reverse complement strand
CCCATCATGCTGGAAGAACCTCTTCGAATAATGCTGAAGCTCGTTTCCAAGGAACTCCGCAAGACAGTGTGATAGCACAAAAGGCTCTATCAACTGACAATCATACCACATGACAAACTTACAGATAAGCGTTCTTGGAAATACGCATCGACAAAGGCATTTGGATTTTCATCAGACCGCCAATGTAAGTTACAAGCGTAACTGATTCCGTCGTCAGTAAAAGTAGCTTCATCAGTAAATAGTATTGATGGGATTACTCGGCAATTTGCAGCTAGCTAACGTTAAAATCCAATCATCGACCGTTATCTAAATCTCTAATTTGCTGAATCCGCTGTAAATGATAAGGATAGGTCATCCATATGTGCTGTCCGTCATTTTTTGTCAACCGACCAGACTAAAATTCCTAAGAGATTTATTTCAGTATGTGATACGTAATCTACTGAGTCCTCAGGGACCATAATGTCACCGAAACTGTAAGTGACAGGGAAAAAGCCGAAATGCTGAATTCGATCTCCCGAAATTGTTTCAGCGCAGAAGACCGGAAGGTCGTGATACGTTCCCTCCTTTCGATTATATTACCAACTTTGGGACGGAAGGAATTGAGATAACTGACTGCGAAACAGACAATTACAGTTGCTTTGTAGTGGAAAGGCGTCAGAACTAGATAAGATATTTGTCAGATTCTACTGAGATTATGCGAAAGAACTCGCATCGAAGACTACGTAGCGACTGGAAAAAAGCGCAAGTCATTCCCGGTTTCAGAATGGGTTTTAGGACAGGTCCGCATTACTATACCGTTGACGTGAATATGTTGTAGAATTACGGAACATGTTTTATGTTCTTGTATTATAATATTTTTGAAAGAAAGTCTCCTCTATAACAATCAAAATGGATACCGCAAATGAGATCCACAGTACTGTAGACATTGGCGCTCAGGTATATGTCGTGTTCCTCGAATTCATAAAAGCAACAGACACCGTACCGCACTGTCGTTTAGTGAAAAGAAATACGAGATTACCGACTACCGGACCAAATTTGCGACTGGATTCAAGACTTCCCTGCAAATAAAACTCAACTCCGCTCTTAACGGAAAAAAATCGACTGATGTAAAGGTAACTTCGGGAGTACCCCCAAGAAAGTGTGATACGACCGTTGCTGTTTATAATCTGTATAAACGATCTAGCAAATCATGTAGGAAGCTGTTTAAGGTTGTTCGCAGATGATGCGGTTGTCTATAAGAAGGTAAGAAAGCCAGTAGACAGTAACGATTTGCGGAAGAATGTACAGAGAATCGATGAAGATGCAGTGACTGTCAGTTGATCCTGGACGTAAATAAATGCAACATTTTGCACTTACATAGGAAAAGAAATTCACTACTTGTAAGTAGACTGTTTAGGTTTCTATGTTGGTAACGTCACGTAGCGCTCTGTATCAAAATCACTGGCTGTGCTGTGTGCAGTCTGTGGCTGGTTGTCATTGTTGGAATATTCGCTATTGCAGTGTTGGGCAGTTGGATGTGAACAGCGCGTAGCGTTGTGCAGTTGGAGGTGAGCCGCCAGCAGTGGTGGATGTGGGGAGAGAGATGGCAGAATTTTGAGAGCGGACAATCTGGACGTGTGTCCATCAGAAAGAGTAAATTTATAATACTGGATGTCATGAACTGATAAATATATTATGACTTTTGAACACTATTAAGGTAAATACATTGTTTGTTCTCTATCAAAATCTTTCATTTGCTAACTATGCTTATCAGTAGTTAGTGCCTTCAGTAGTTAAAATCCTTTATTTAGCTGGCAGTATTGGCGCTCGCTGTATTGCAGTAGTTAGAGTAACGAAGATTTTTGTGAGGTAAGTGATTTGTGAAAGGTATAGGTTATTGTCAGTCAGGGCCATTCTTTCGTAGGGATTGTTGAAAGTCAGATTGCGTTGCACTAAAAATATTGTGTGTCAGTTTCGTGATGATCAGAATAAGTACAGAGGGAAATGTCTGAGTACGTTCAGTTCTGCTCAGCTGTTTGATAAATTTTTCTAAGGGAAGGTCTCACACTGTACAGCTACACAACTGATGACAAATTTCGGAAACAGTAACCACCTTGAGATATCTAGGAGTATCTAACTAGAGCGACCGGAATACAATGACAACATAAAACAAATCGTAGGACTAGCAGATGTCAGATTCAGACTGACAGGAAGGAGTTTAAGGAAATGTGTTCCATCCACGAAAGAACTGGCTTACAGGGCATTTGTACGACAAATTATTGAGTTTTGTTCATCAGTCTTGGACCAGATGGTACTGAAGGAAGAGATAGAGAAGATTCAACGAAGACCAGCGCGTTTCATCACGTGATCGTTTAGTCGGTGCGAAAGCGTTATTGAGATGCTCAACAAACATCAACGGCAGACGCTACAAGAGAGGCGTTGTGTATCGCGGAGAGGTTTACATCTGATGTTTTGAGGGGGTGCTTTGAGAAATTAGAGTTAATACAGGGCTTATCAACAATAATTCTTTCACGTTCCATTCGCGAATGGAACAAGGAAGGGAGGATCTGTTAGTGGTAGCAGAAGTACCCTCCGCCAAACACCGTCAGATGGCTTGCGGAGTATTGATGTAGATGTAGATATTCTTCAGTGTGAAACATTGATTCGTGCATACAGAGGTTACCGTCAGTAACTCTTCCCACGTTCTATTCGCGAATGGAACAAAGAAGGGAGGATCAGTTAGTGGTAGCAGAAGTCAAATGCCTTGCGGAGTATTGAAGTAGATGTAGATATTCTTCTGTGTGGGACACTGATACTTGTAGAAATTACGCGTGTTCTTGTTGAATGGCTACGATATACCAACCGAGCATTATTTTCTGCTTCATTCACAATCTGTTCATTTGCAGTCAGGTGCAATAATAGAACAACTATTAGGCAGTGCGCCAGTCTCACTCAATTTAGTGAAAACAGGTGTAACCACTCTTAAATCTACGAGTAGTACAGTGCTTGTGTTACTCCGAATAACTACACAATCTTCCTTTGCATGCATGTCCCAAGGAACACTGCGGTGACTACATCCGTTGTGAAATACTTGAAACGTATTCGCAATTGGGAATATGGACAATCATCAGCTGGGCAATGGAAAGACGACGATGAAAATTTGCGCTGGGCTGGAACTCGTAACCGGATTTCCCGCTGATCGCGAGCTTTCGCCTTACCGTTTGGCTATCCAAGACAGACCCAAACTTCCATATGTTGTCAACCACGTGTCTACAACCTCTACTAGTACATCAGTTATGTACATTCCCGTCCATGGGAAACATGCATGCATATCCAAAGGAACATTGCATCGTAATTCGGAATAATACAAGCTCTGCAATATCATATTCATCCATCGTCATCAGGCAAGCGATTTTCAACTAAAATATCTCGCCTGTACGGGAATGTACATAATAGGTGTAAAAGTACAGGTTGTAGACACATAGTTGACAACATATGGAAGTTTGGGGGGGGGGGGTTTGGATGAGACAGCCTAATGGTAAGATGACCGCTAGCGATAAGCAGGAAATCGGGGTTCGCGTCCCGGTCCTGCCCAAATTTTCAGTGTCGTCATCCATTATGCAGCTGATGGTTGCCCACATTCGCAACTGCGAATACATGTTATGTATTCTTGACTCCAGAACTCTGCGGCTATGAAATCGTCTTCCACATTCTCTATCAGTAGCGGCGATTCAGTTACAAGATCAGTACACAATTACTATACCGCCATTTTCAGCATATAAGGGGCAGACAAAAGAAAATGAGACAGACGGAAAAAAAATTGGCCTGGTGAGAGTTGGACTCCCCCACTGAAGGTTCCGTACAAACTGAATTATGTATGTAGACTGTTAATCTATTCCACGAATCGAGAATCTCGCGGAATTTTGCATGTTATCAACACTGATACTGGAAGGATATAGATCACAGGGATTCGAAGACTTTCGAGAAAGTTTTAATTTCAAGTTTGACATCGGATAACAAATGACAAAATCTTGTGTGTGATATAATTACAAATTAACAATTTTCTGATTTTTTTTCTTTGCTTCTACTTTGAGACTTTGCTTGTTGCCAATTTTCATGATTCTACGTCAACGGGAAGTACACTATAGGTTTAGATGAATGAGTTTTCGAGATTAAAACTGTGTGCCATAAATGGCCGTATCTTTTGACTGCGTTGACTCAGAAGCTTACAGTTGTTACAACGTTAAGGGACCATAAATGTTAGTATATGATATAAATTTCGATTCGATACGCCTACTCATTCACGAGAAGCGGAGGTCTTAACAGGCAGACGGGCAGACAGATAAAAAATAACAATATTTTTTCGTTTGATATGGTCACAGATTTACAATTTCCGAATTTTTTTCCTTTGATTATATTGCGAAACCTTGCTTCTTTCCGAATTTCTTGAATCTAGGCCAAAGGGAAGTACCCTATAATTTTTGATGAGTAAGTTTTCGATTATCAAAATATGTGACAAAAATGGCCGTATCGTCTGATTGCAGTGACATAAAAGCTTCAACTCTTTATACCGTCAAGGGGCTGTCGGTAATTGTGTGTGACACTGGTTTCATTGAGACGTCAACCTGTTCCTGAGAAAATGGGTTTTTGAAAGTCTGGCCGACAGACGAACAACAAATTGAGCCTTTGAGGGTTCCGTTGCGGTACAGTACCCTAAAACTTATTATTTCGAAAGTAGTTGCCGTAATTATTAACATATTTATCTCACAGTGAGACAAGATAGTCATTGCATTCAATGGAAAAACGTTTGCGTTTGCTTATGGAACGATGATTGTCCCAGGCATGCACCTCTTGGTCCGAGGGAAATCGACGGCCGTGAACGTCTTGCTTCAAGGTTCAAAAACTGTGCATATTGCATGGGGAGGCATCGGGACTGTGTGGAGGCTGTGTAAGGGCTTTCCAGCGGATTTTTCGAAACGTAGTCGAAACAACCTTGGCATCGTGTGGGCGGACATTATTCTGCAGCAGAAAGTGGTCTTCATCAACATTCCTGGGCGTTTCGACTATACAGCGGACTTCAGGTTTTGCAAAGTGTTCACGTACGCCGTGTGTTAATTGTGGCGCCGTGTTCCGGAAATTTAATTAGTAGCGGCCAGTTGGAGTCTAAGAAAAAGTTATCGTGACCTTCCCGGAGCTGGCGTGCCTCTTGTTTCGACTAAGCTGCAGAAATTTCTTTGGGGAGCCCTTACACGTCCTCCATACAGCATTGGTCTCTCCCCAGGCGATTTCCATATTTTTGCAGCCCTGAAGAAAGACGTTCGTGGCCGCCGACTTACGTGGGATGAAGAGGTTCACGCCTGGATGCAGTCATGGTTCCATAGGCAGCCGCCAATATTTTGCCACGAAGCCACTGACCGTCTTGTCTCATAAAGGTATTTACAGTTAAGGTGATTACTTTTGACGCAGTAGAAGTTTACTTATTTTGACCCATCTGCTTCGTTTTCATTTGACTGCTCCTTTCATTTATTCTTTTAGCATGCTTAAACGTTACAATGGAATTGATTGAAAAATGAGAATAGCAATCACGCTTGAGAAATTCAATTAGGTAAATTCAAGCGCCACTTAATAACTTGAATTTCAAAACAAAGTGACATTCGATAAATAAACCCATAGCGAGTGGAGTACCACCATACGAAATGAAAATTTATCACTGTAACATTCTGTACATCTACAACGAATAAAAATTGGACGCGTCCTGTATTCGAATAACTCCATATTACCTGTTCCTAAAACAATTACTGGTGTTTATAAAGGCACATTTGTACGCCGTGCGTGAGTTTCCTCGGAAACGCGAAATCTTAATTAAATAATTAATCTCTGACAAATAAATAAAGCCTATGGCACAGAACTGCAGCGCTATGTCGCTGATAAAACAAAATACAATTAGGACACTCTTATGTTTGATTAAGAAGAGTAAGTCATGTACAACAACTGGTGCGGGAAGCACGTATATTTTATTGACTGGCACACCGCCATATTTGATGTTATATAAGAACACTGCGAGTTGCAATCTTACTAGGCACTCGATTCTGTAAAGAATTTGTATTTATGAAAGTAAGTAGAATTATTTAGCTGTAGGCTTATTCGTTGAATATATCTGATTTAACTAACTGTGTAAACTTTTTATGTTTAGCAGACAGTCACCTCTGTACGACGTATTGACATGGCTGGCAAATTATTCTAATATTGAGATTTAGATTTGAGTCCGCACCTACCGCAGCAGTCTTTGGAAACGATTTAAATACGAAGTCCGATTATTTGAGTCTTATTTCACGGTCAACTACGAATAACATTACATTTGCGAAAAAGCCATTGTCAAGCGTCTGATACCGAATAATTAAACGTCCACGTTCCAGATAAGCAAATATTAATTACATCCAATCACTATCATACACAATTAATAATTAATATTTTATTTTATTTTATTTTATTTATATTGGCGACTGCGTGTCGGACTTGTTATTTTGTCATTTGTTACATTGTTCTCTTTGTTTCATGTGAAAAATCAACTTTCTGGACCTGGACGTGAATGTATGAGAAATAACAAAAATCTGAAGATATTTTCCAATTCTAAAATTTTGCGGGAAGACGCAATGAAGCTTCCAGCAAAATAAGGTAAGACGCAGCATCTTTGCATTGGCAGGCTTGACCAGGCGCATAATTCAGTGTATTAGCTCTTCAGTAGATTCTGTAGTATTTCTTTCGCGCGTAGCAGTTTTCAGTGATAAATTTCATTCTCAGTAGACTTGGCCACTGTTTCTATGTTTCGATACAGTGTATCGATGCCTGGAACTGTTTCAGTGTTTCGGAATGGCTATGGTTCACTGTTTCGAAACAGTGGTGTTTCATTCCGCCCTTGTCTCGAATCTCGAGCCAGACACAGAAACTGTATCGTTGTTTCAAAATAAGACTGTTTCAGTCCACCTGCGCCAGGAACGGACTAATTGTATCGAAACAGTTTCATTCCGCTCTGTGTCGGACGAGATTCGGGCTCGGCACAGGTACTGAAACACAACATACCACTTCATGAAACACTTTCAAGAGTGTCGAAATCTTTTGACAAGCAATAGCATGAAGCTCAAGGTATCCGAAAATAAAGCTTCGTTTCTAGCTGACTGTCCTATTCCGAAATGGCGTAACATCTGCTTTATAAACACTAACCCAACAATAAAACAACCCATACTATTCGCATTCAAAATAAAAAATATCTGAAAATCATTCAGTTAAATTACACTTTTTTTTTTATAACATACGCTTCTCTGTTCATGTACAGTAATCATATTAAGAAACGCAAGTAAGACTACAACATTTTAAATAAAAAAGGCGTAGAGCGACAGTTATTAGACATGTATATAAATTTGATGCAGGTATAATTGCAAGCAATCTGTTTGACATATCACTGATAGTGTAATGGTGAACGGGAAGCATCGTAAATTCATAGTAACGGTTCGAAACACCTTGAAACACAAAATTTTTTTTGTTATATTTTGTTATTTATTCGAATTATTTGGCGTTATTTGTGAGTCTATAGTCACTGTTTCTATTATCCACAATGATTCCCTTTGTGTGCATGGAAATTAGCAGGATGGGTATATTAGCCATACTAATGGAATGTGGGAATCCCAGTAGCTTATCTGTTGTTTCTGCAGTTTGCTCCCACCTCCAGTTCCGTTCATGGTGGTTCTTCTGTCTTCAGCTAAGGCTTTCCTCAGCCAATTGAATAGTATGAAAGTCACATGACACAAAAGCAGCGCATTTGCTGCAGGAAATACGAAACTGCCAAGACGCCTAAGTGATAGTTTCATACTTTCTGCGATATGATTAACGCTCTCGCACCTCATTTGTGTTTATATGGACATACGTATACAGTAGACATTCAAGATGATAAAATGTGTAGGTTTATTAGATTACAAAACATACTGTTTCACTGTTTCGAAACACCGTATCGAAACATTACATTGTACTGTTTCATTTGTTTCGAAACATTTACGTGTTTCAGTTTGCCCATCTCCAATTCTCAGTGCTTTTCCTTAAACAATAACTTCTGCAACAATACCAATACACGAGTGTACAATATGGCCGACTTCTGTACGATACGTTGTAACATGGCCAGCAGCCATTAAGAATAATCCGATATTCAGTTTACATTTTTAAATTAACAAACAGCCATTGTTGCTACGAGCGATTCACATTCAACTGCATTTTATTTTAAAACCAGTGTCAAACTTTAATTTCTTGAAACATACCATACGTGTGGCATGGTCATAACTAGAAAACAATACGCAAAGATGGAACAGCAAAGACATACTATTCAGACGCAATCCGACTCGGACGAGAGACAAATGTTAGAAAATGACTTTACGACAGCAACCGGTAGTGACGATTCATTAAATATTGACGCAAGTGTTAACGGAAATTGTGACAATAGGCCGTCCACCACAAAAATTTCAAAGTCTCAGTCAGAGCTCATGTTAATACATGACGTCACGTCTAATGACGCGGCGGGGGCAGAGACCTTGCAAACAGTAAACATTGCCAACATGTTACAAATGCTAATGAAACAAAACGCAGAAAATATGGCAACCTTAAGGATGCAGAACGCGGAAAACCTGGCAACCTTAAAGACACAAAATGACGAAATTAAATCTGACCTCATAGCAATCAAGGCATGTAATGACACTTTATGTAAACGTGTTGAACTTATAGACGCCACACTGACCAAACAGATGACTGAACTCAGTACGAAATTTTCCAAGCTTAATACGAGACAAGAAAAGACTACAAATGACGTGGCACTTTTACAGACACAAGTAAAAAACCTTAATGTCACGTGTGAAGCTCTTACTGAACAAATTCAAACAAATCCTTCAGTACATGACAACCTTGAAAAACGAATTACTGACGCGAATAATAAATTTGGCGATGTTGAACAACAACTGACTGACAGATTACAATCTGATGCCACAGCTCATTTTCAAAATATTAATAAAGAATTTCATGATTGGGTAGAGAGCAAAGACAAACATTTTGATAGATGCATACGTGAAAATTTACCAACAATTGTGCACGACTCCGTAGCGGAATACATCACTAATAACAAACAGCTGATTAGCGACGCTGTACATTCTGTCACTGCACCAATGACACAAGTCACCGATCAACCACAGTCTGAATGTAACGAAAATATCAGGTTCAGAAACCAATATACATACGAGTATGACGCACACATACCGCACACAACAAACACACAAGAACAAAACACACCACGACAACAACACATACCACGACGTGCAAACACAAACACAAGCTATTATCATGGTAAACCACAGCAACATTATCGTAATTACTCGCCATCTGAACATTACAGTAATTACAGCGGAACAAATCCATATCATAATGCAAAGGAAGAAGAAAGCTTGATAAAACACAGGCAATTTCAGACTTTTATCCCAGAAAAACGAACCATTCATCCGGTGATTTTTCTTAAATCTTTTAGTAACGCATGTCCACGCACTTGGAGTGACCGGAAAAAGATTTCATATATTGTCGGTTACATCCAAGGCGATGCAGCTGTCTGGGCATACAGTCAAGCTGACGTATGTACCACGTACAGTGAGTTTGAGCGTGCCTTTCTGTACAAATTCTGGTCGAAATCCGTCCAGTAGCGACTCAGAAGACAAATTTTAGAACCTGAAACTTTTAACAGTAAAAATGGTAACTTACGCAGATATTTTGAAAAATACTTGAACATGGGACATTTTTTGGACGAACCAGTCGCAACACGTGATATACTCCGTGCGCTGAAGGCCAAATTGCCTTTCAACATTAAAGAAAAACTCTTACATATTCCGGATGACGATCCAGATTATTTTTTAACGGCTTTAGATTCGGTTGACATGTTACTAGAAGATCAGCGCTTCGCGCGGCAAAACAGCAGCCACAATGTTTATACTAGTGGTATACAAAACATGTAGGCTTGCCAACTCAATTCTGGCGCGCCCACAGTTGGATACGCGGTACAGCAAAAACAGCAAACTCACATGCCGTCTCAGTACGGAAATCAAAATCAACACGCGTATTCCAATACAAACAACAGTTACAACAGTAATAACACTTCATGCGGCAATCCATACAAAGGGCACCGCGGTAATAACAACAACGGTAACAACGGATACAAATGTAACAACAAAAACACAAACAGAAATAGAAATAATAATAACTACGAGCCAAGACAGCATCAAGGCTGGACTCGTAGCGATCAATACTTTCATTCAAACACTGCTTTACCACAGCAACCACCAGGACAAAATTGGAGCATACCTTACCACCGACAGGTAAGTTATAATGCGCAACAGCAACAACAACCGCAAAAGTTTGGAGATCACAACAGGCAATATCCGAATGTGAATATAATAGAAATGACACCTGATACACAACCTCAATCTGTGTCAGTACCTAATACAAATGCTAATCCAACAAACTAGAAACAGTCACTTCTATGCCCCGGGTCGTGGCTGAAGAATTCTTGGGGGGCGACTTCAATGTTAATCAGTTATTTGACACCATCATTGAACAACAAAATATTGATTTACCTAATAATTCTAAACAAAAACTACCTGTTTTATTTATAAGATATAACCACAATGAGAACATATCAAATGAACTTTTGCAAGACAGTACACAATGTCGTTCAAACACAAATGAAATTGTTTTAGCCTCTACTACTGGTGGAGCAGGTGGGATTCCAACTACTGTTATCTTAGATACAGATGCAGCTGTGAGCGTTTTGTCTTTTAATTTGTATAAAAAGATGTGTGAATTGGAGCCTGTGCCCAAAACTGGAAAATAACTACTGCTCTAGGTAATAAGTCATGTAGGGTTACGAAGCAAACATTAAAATAGGTAATGGAACCGTACAATGGCCATTCCTGGTTGTACAAAACCTTGTGACAAATTGCATATTAGGAATAAATATTATGAGCGAGAAGGACTGCATTATAGACTTCTCCAAAGGTAAATGTATTTTAAATGATAAAGGCAGTGTAATTATTATTGATTTGGACAGGAGAACTCTAAAGCATGACAAACACTGTACAGGGTACAAGGTTCAGTTTGTACTTGACAAAGACATTGAAGACACTCACACACACTCATCTGACACAGAGCTAATGGACTTGAAAACGTTGCTTGATCATAAGATAAATGAAGCTACAGCTCTCAGTGTACATGAACGTATAAAACTACAGGAAGTGTTATCCAAATATTTACAAGTTCTTACCAAACGATTAGGTGTTATCAACACGTATGTGTACAAGATTGAAGTTAAGCCTCACAAGATCTTCTACCACAAGACATATAACGTACCGTCATCTCAACGACCTGCTGTGTGGCAAGAACTAAAACAAATTACAACATAGATAATAAGTAGTATAGAAATTTTCATTTCAGCTGTACCAGTGACGCAGTTGAAAACGCCGCGGCACTACCAAGAAGACTGATTATTAAAGTAAAATTTATGATTACGTAGCAGTGAATGATATATTAATTTTTCACGGAACATATGTGACTGTAGGTATCACTGACTTGGTATGACACCTGACGAACCGACAGACGTCATCTGTGAAGCGATCTTTTACTTCGAGAAATAGATTAGACGCACATCTCTCAGCAAGAAAAGCATCTACCAGTAGCCAAGGCCACACAGACACTATAAACACACTCACAAAACGCGAGGAATCTAACAGTTTTCCTTCTCTTATTATTTTGAATATTTATTGAGTAGTGAAAACGTCTGGTCTTGCCTACTGAGGTAGTGAATGTTGTGTCTAACCTATCTTAATTTCAGATGACATCACGAAAAACATCGATAAAATCCCAGCAAAACCGTTAAAGAGAACGTAAATATCTGCAATTCATGTAATCAAATGTGACACAATGTAATAATTTATAGCTGTGTAATGATGATACAAACATGTTTATGTGTAACTGTATTATGTTTATGCTAAGAAAATATGTGACGTATATATGTATGATTACTTTTGTTTTTTAAAAATGATGTATAATGTAACTGTTACTATGTGAAAATTTGAACGATAACGAGTGCCAAAATGTGAAAAACTTTGAAAAAAAAATTGCATAGTGAACCACTGTTCACGGACATTAACGTACATTACTAAGTCTGCAACTACGCAGAAACCTATGTGAAAGAAACTGTTAATGACATTCATGATGGATCGTACCTTCGTAAACGCGATGAACGATTTCTTCGATAAGTAACTACGAACATTTAGGTGAGCTATATCTAAAAAAAAAAAAAAAAAAAAAAAAAAAAAAAAAAACTGAAAATGTGAAGTGCGTAATTGGTGCATCGTCTAGTGACATTACTACAGTATCTAACTTCAAGATGTTAAATGGATTAAATGGTCACAACGAGCCTGTCCAGAAAACAACACGACGAGTGGAAGAATTTTGGTTGGAACTTCAGGGAATGGAATGTTCTCGAAATGTGACGGACACACTTACCTGGACTGTCCAAGCATCGACGCCAGCTATGTGCCGTCCGAGGTTCTGCAACCAAGCTTCCACGGAATATCGAAAACGAATTGCATATGAACCAATTACTCGACGGGTCACGTCTGATCTGTAATAAACAATGCTTTTTGTCACAACGAACTGCATCACAACGACTATAATGGAAATACGAAATGGACATGCTTATGCATCAATTACGTTGTTATACAGCGATATTACTGTGATCAAAAAACTTTACCACGACGACACTAACCTGTGAAAAATTATTGTGCAGCAAATGAATATAAACTGTAATAACGACACGATGTGTATAGGTCAACGCACCTGAAACAAAAAGACATTTTTCTTTGAAGCATTTCAATGCAATACTATGTAACTAAGAACATTCAACAATCTAAAGTTGTATTTCCCCCCCATGAACCATGGACCTTGCCGTTGGTGGGGAGGCTTGCGTGCCTCAGCGATACAGATGGCCGTACCGTAGGTGCAACCACAACGGAGGGGTATCTGTTGAGAGGCCAGACAAACATGTGGTTCCTGAAGAGGGGCAGCAGCCTTTTCAGTAGTTGCAGGGGCAACAGTCTGGATGATTGACTGATCTGGCCTTGTAACATTAACCAAAACGGCCTTGCTGTGCTGGTACTGCGAACGGCTGAAAGCAAGGGGAAACTACAGCCGTAATTTTTCCCGAGGACATGCAGCTTTACTGTATGATTAAATGATGATGGCGTCCTCTTGGGTAAAATATTCCGGAGGTAAAATAGTCCCCCATTCGGATCTCCGGGCGAGGACTACTCAAGAGGACGTCGTTATCAGGAGAAAGAAAACTGGCATTCTACGGATCGGAGCGTGGAATGTCAGATCCCTGAATCGGGCAGGTAGGTTAGAAAATTTAAAAAGGGAAATGGATAGGTTAAAGTTAGATATAGTGGGAATTAGTGAAGTTCGGTGGCAGGAGGAACAAGACTTCTGGTCAGGTGATTACAGGGTTATAAATACAAAATCAAATAGGGGTAATGCAGGAGTAGGTTTAATAATGAATAAAAAAATAGTAGTGCGGGTTAGCTACTACAAACAGCATAGTGAACGCATTATTGTGGACAAGATAGACACAAGGCCCATGCCTACTACAGTAGTACAAGTTTATATGCCAACTAGCTCTGCAGATGATGAAGAAATTGATGAAATGTATGACGAGATAAAAGAAATTATTCAGGTAGTGAAGGGAGACGAAAATTTAATAGTCATGGGTGACTGGAATTCGTCAGTAGGAAAAGGGAGAAAAGGAAATATAGTAGGTGAATATGGATTGGGGGGAAGAAATGAAAGAGGAAGCCGCCTTGTAGAATTTTGCACAGAGCATAACTTAATCATAGCTAACACTTGGTTCAAGAAGTATGAAAGAAGGTTGTATACCTGGAAGAATCCTGGAGATACTAAAAGGTATCAGATAGACTACATAACGGTAAGACAGAGATTTAGGAACCAGGTTTTAAGTTGTAAGACATTTCCAGAGGCAGATGCGGATTCTGACCACAATCTAGTGGTTATGAACTGCAGATTGAAACTGAAGAAACTGAAAAAAGGCGGGAATTTGAGGAGATGGGACCTGGCTAAACTGAAAGAACCAGAGGTTTTAGATAGTTTCAGGGAGAGCATAAGGGAACAATTGACAGGAATGGGGGAAAGAAATACAGTAGAAGAAAAATGGGTAGCTCTGAGGGATGAAGTAGTGAAGGCAGCAGAGGATCAAGTAGGTAAAAAGACGAGGGCTAATAGAAATCCTTGGGTAACAGAAGAAATATTGAATTTAATTGATGAAAGGAGAAAATATAAAAATGCAGTAAATGAAGCAGGCAAAAAGGAATACAAACGTCTCAAAAATGAGATTGACAGGAAGTGCAAAATGGCTAAGCAGGGATGGCTAGAGTACAAATGTAAGGATGTAGAGGCTTGTCTCACTAGGGGTAAGATAGATACTGCCTACAGGAAAATTAAAGAGACCTTTGGAGAGAAGAGAACCACTTGTATGAATATCAAGAGCTCAGATGGCAACCCAGTTCTAAGCAAAGAAGGGAAGGCAGAAAGGTGGAAGGAGTATATAGAGGGTTTATACAAGGGCGATGTACTTGAGGACAATATTATGGAAATGGAAGAGGATGTAGATGAAGATGAAATGGGAGATAAGATACTGCGTGAAGAGTTTGACAGAGCACTGAAAGACCTGAGTCGAAACAAGGCCCCGGGAGTAGACAACATTCCATTAGAACTACTGATGGCCTTGGGAGAGCCAGTCATGACAAAACTCTACCATCTGGTGCGCAAGATGTATGAGACAGGCGAAATACCCACTGACTTCAAGAAGAATATAATAATTCCAATCCCAAAGAAAGCAGGTGTTGTCAGATGTGAAAATTACCGAACTATCAGTTTAATAAGTCACAGCTGCAAAATACTAACACGAATTCTTTACAGACGAATGGAAAAACTGGTAGAAGCGGACCTCGGGGAGGATCAGTTTGGATTCCGTAGAAATGTTGGAACACGTGAGGCAATACTAACCTTACGACTTATCTTAGAAGAAAGATTAAGAAAAGGCAAACCTACGTTTCTAGCATTTGTAGACTTAGAGAAAGCTTTTGACAACGTTAACTGGAATACTCTCTTTCAAATTCTGAAGGTGGCAGGAGTAAAATACAGGGACCGAAAGGCTATTTACAATTTGTACAGAGACCAGATGGCAGTTATAAGAGTCGAGGGGCATGAAAAGGAAGCAGTGGTTGGGAAAGGAGTGAGACAGGGTTGTAGCCTCTCCCCGATGTTATTCAATCTGCATATTGAGCAAGCAGTAAAGGAAACAAAAGAAAAATTCGAAGTAGGTATTAAAATTCATGGAGAAGAAGTAAAAACTTTGAGGTTTGCCGATGACATTGTAATTCTGTCAGAGACAGCAAAGGACTTGGAAGAGCAGTTGGACGGAATGGACAGTGTCTTGAAAGGAGGATATAAGATGAACATCAACAAAAGCAAAACGAGGATAATGGAATGTAGTCAAATTAAATCGGGTGATGCTGAGGGGATTAGATTAGGAAATGAGACACTTAAAGTAGTAAAGGATTTTTGCTATTTAGGGAGTAAAATAACTGATGATGGTCGAAGTAGAGAGGATATAAAATGTAGACTGGCAATGGCAAGGAAATCGTTTCTGAAGAAGAGAAATTTGTTAACATCGAGTATAGATTTAAGTGTCAGGAAGTCGTTTCTGAAAGTATTTGTGTGGAGTGTAGCCATGTATGGAAGTGAAACATGGGCGATAACCAGCTTGGACAAGAAGAGAATAGAAGCTTTCGAAATGTGGTGCTACAGAAGAATGCTGAAGATAAGGTGGGTAGATCACGTAGCTAATGAGGAGGTATTGAATAGGATTGGGGAGAAGAGAAGTTTGTGGCACAACTTGACTAGAAGAAGGGATCGGTTGGTAGGACATGTTTTGAGGCATCAAGGGATCACAAATTTAGCATTGGAGGGCAGCGTGGAGGGTAAAAATCGTAGAGGGAGACCAAGAGATCAATACACTAAGCAGATTCAGAAGGATGTATGTTGCAGTAGGTACTGGGAGATGAAGAAGCTTGCACAGGATAGAGTAGCATGGAGAGCTGCATCAAACCAGTCTCAGGACTGAAGACCACAACAACAACAACAAAGTTGCATTGTATTATAACAAATATTGTAATTTTAAAACTAAGTTACCTGTCATAGAATGTACTCTTCATATGTAATCTTGGTGGAATATTTCCTTTATGCAACGACTATAAAACGCGCGCGCACACGAACAATATGAACTGCAATACTGTGCCGCGTGATCTAAATTTACGATATAACGGCAGTGCCGGAGTCACACAGACGCTTCTGCGCATGCACGCACTCTATTTTGCCAACATAAGAACTTCTACGGCGCACGCACGTCATTCAAATTTTGTGTATAATATACTGTATAATGTATGTCATGTAAATAGTTGTAGATAACTTAGATTTTCTTGTGCCTTTAGGTGAATTGCTCGCCTGCAGGTGTGTCCTTTCGCCTCTCAATTCAGGGGGCAATATAAAGGCACATTTGCATGCCGTGCGTGAGTTTCCTCGGAAACGCGAAATCTTAATTAAATAATTAATCTCTGACAAATAAATAAAGCCTATGGCACAGAACTGCAGCGCTATGTCGCTGATAAAACAAAATACAATTAGGACACTCTTATGTTTGATTAAGAAGAGTAGGTCATGTACAACCACTGATGCGGGAAGCACGTATATTTTATTGACTGGCACACCGCCATATTTGATGTTATATAAGAACACTGCGAGTTGCAATCTTACTAGGCACTCGATTCTGTAAAGAATTTATATTTATGAAAGTAAGTAGAATTATTTAGCTGTAGGCTTATTCGTTGAATATATCTGATTTAACTAACTGTGTAAAATTTTTATGTTTGGTAGACAGTCACCTCTGTACGACGTATTGACATGGCTGGCAAATTATTCTAATATTGAGATTTAGATTTGAGTCCGCACCTACCGCAGCAGTCTTTGGAAACGATTTAAATACGAAGTCCGATTATTTGAGTCTTATTTCACGGTCAACTACGAATAACATTACATTTACGAAAAAGCCATTGTCAAGCGTCTGATACCGAATAATTAAACGTCCACGTTCCAGATAAGCAAATATTAATTACATCCAATCACTATCATACATATTTAATAATTAATATTTTATTTTATTTTATTTATTTTATATGTTCCTGAAACACACTTTGCTATGGTGGATTTTGATTCTACCAGGTGAGTAAAGATGAAAAGACGAGCAGAAAATAAAACGATGTGGAGGATGTCATCAAACTAATTGGGTGGTTGCTGTGTATCTTTTCCAAGTCTGGGCGTACTAGTGGCCCAAATATTTACTTCATTTTGAAAGCTGCTCAGAAATTGTGAAACAAGGTGTGTGTCGAGGAGTTGATTGGAGAAATGGAGGTGGTTTGTTTGGAACCTGCATGTAATGTGTTCTCGGCATCAGACTAGATTTACGGCATGTAAGCTTTGTTATAGGTGGATGTGGCAATACAATGCGCGTCAGTGGCTGCGAACAGCATTTTTTAAGCCCCATGAAAGACGTATGCACGCCTGTACGGTCATTAGGTGTATCGATAGGTAGAGGTCATAAAATTAATTATATACTTCATCAAATGTTAGCATGGGAAAATGTCTCTTACTGGGTGCTACATGTTAATAAATCAGCATATTTGTGGCTTAACAAGTTTATCACAATCAGTGAAAATCATAACTGATTGTGACTGGTACCCTTCCTCTAGCCTGATGCCAAGGTTCCTTTCTGCTCTGGAATATACCGACTAAGTTAAAATTTGAGTCTATTGCGTCCGTGAAGATAGAAAAGAAGTGTAAGGTGGGGACCTTACAGGTAATTGCTTTGCTTCAATAATACAGACTTCATTTGTCGTTTTCAGTGTCGGGTTCAGTGTAGCGTAGCCCAAGCTGACATTATTTTGTAATGGAAATTTTGTATTAAATCTGGGAACTAATAGTTGGTGCAGGAGATATTCGGTGAAGAAACTGAATTTGTGAGGTGTTTTAATTTGGCAATAAATCATTTTTTGGTATAATTGGAAGTATTTGATGTTTGTGTGACTGCTTTCACATCTTTGGTTATCCAGAAATTTGATTACTTTGCTGAGATATCTCAGGAATTTGAGAAGGGCAGATTGAGTTTAAACGGAGATGTTAGCCTTTTATCTGTAACATAACATTTCCCGCCGCATGATGAGGGCCGTGTGAGTGGTTTATGTTTGAGACTTCTACGCTGGCTTAAGAGTCAGTGGATTTCCAAAGAAACAGCACCTGCTGGAAACAAACTTGAGAAACGCGTCACAAAGCAACACCTTACCGAGGTTATCTAGAGGGATCAGAAATTGGCAAATTAAACGTCTGTATTCTATACCTGAGGGTGAGTGACTGGAAGGTATGAACGGAAATGTAATTTCAAGGACATTTTTGAAGGTTCCGTAAATAAGGAACCTGTCTGCAGTGCTCATAGGTAAGTTGTGAGCCCTCAGGTGCTCCAAAGTGTTTAACATTTATGAAGTTGGGAGGAAATATTAATTTACTTTTTTTTTAAGGAAAACCTACAAGAATTCACTACTACCTTCTCGTGTACGGGCGTCGAATTCTGAGCATTCGCTTTCCGATTTTATGATCAAGACTTGCGTTTTAGTAATAAAGAACGTGCCCGGCAAGAAGAGGCCAGTGAGCGCAGAGCCATTAGCTACCTACAGATGGTTTTTAACAAAAGATAATGGTTGGCGGCCTACAAATGACATCGATTCCTTAGAAACTTGATGGCTTTGAACTATTATACTATTTTGTGTCTTAGTAGACTTTTGGCGTAAGTTGCTAGGAACATTCTCGAAGCGATGTGTTACAGAAAGCGGCGAATATTTTCCAGAACAAGGTCGGATTTCAGAATCTTTATGAGTGCAGCTACAACGTGTTAGTTATTGTTTTTGTGTTAGTGACGAATTCAGCCCAGCCTCCCGCGTCAGAGCGAAGCTTATGGGCGTTATTTAGACTGTTTTATAAGTTTATTTCAATCCATTGTGGGGCGGAGGCACAGCAGTCTTACGTTTTGATGAATCTAAAACAAACAGTCCTAGCATTACCCAACCTAGTACTGTTTTTTTAACATTAAAAACTGACTTATAAGTGCAGTCACTAAACTATGGTCTAGTGGCAGCGTCTCTGATTAGTAATGAAAGCGTACTGGGTCTCGGATTCACAAACAGATAATGCTTACATTTCAAATATGTGTAAAAAGCATGGGAAATGGCTGCCGAAGACGTCCGGCATAACAGTCACTTCGTTCTGCCAAGGCTTTATTTATGGTGAAGGAGAGGACAGAATTTCAGGGTAAGATTTTGGAGTGGCAAAGTGCCCCTAAAAAGAGAAAGATCCACGGCATGAGTAAGTGGTAGGCAACAGAAACCACGACGTTAAGGAGATACGTGTGTCCACAGGAGATACGCCCTGTAACTGAAAACGTGTCATGAGGATCTCTTCACTGGCAAAAGATTGCATATTAGTCTCCCATTCGGATCTCGAGGAGCGAACTCTCAAAGGAGAAGGTTACATGAGAAGAGAATTGAATAATCAATGAGTCAATGCGCGGAAGGTCAGAAGGTTCAACGTGGGTCGGAAACATAAATATCTGAGAAGGGAATTGCGAGGCTTAATCAAGATCAGGAATGAGGAAGTTCTCCTCAGAATCGGCGAAAAAGGAACATACTGAAATCACTGACAAGGAAAAGGGACAGAATGAAAGGATATGTGTTAACTTCCACGATGCTAGAGGGAGCTGCTGAGGGTAAAAAATGTTGGGAAAGGCAGGAACTGGAATACCTGTATTTGTGGACATAGAGTGCAAGTACTCTGATAAGGCTGGCAAAACAGAGGATTCCTTAGCGTGCCGTATCAAATCAGTCGAAAAATTGATGATTCAAAACAAAATTTAGTGGAGTAGAGAAGAAAACTGATCTTGGTTCGCCAATAAATGTTCCACAATTAATCATACAAGCAAAACGTTTTGTAAATTTAACCACAGCGCCGCGCATTGAGAGTAGTGCATGAATTCTAGTTGCGGCCTCTACTACGGCTTCAGACGTCAGCGAGACCGCTCTGAGAAGAGATGTAAAGAACGTTCCGTATTTTGGAATTTGAGTGGAACCGGAGGTTGTTCTTTTTTATTATTTAACAGTGGCTCTTCTTGAAGGCGTAATGTATATTTCATTCATTACATTAGTGACTAGCTTCCTCTTCTGTCATCACTAGATCCAAAACTCGTGCAGCAGATTTTAGTGTCAGTTCCAATAAAACCTCGGGTAACTACTATGTAACGAGCAGTTGTCAGACTTGTGACAGTTTAATCTTTTTTATGGTGAGAATTTCCTATGTTCCTTTGAAATGGTATTAATACGAACCCCTATTAATAACGTGGAAGACCCGTTCCACAAATAACGTGGATAAACTTGCCTTAGGGTTGTTGGTTTCCAGGGTTGCAAGTCCATGAACCAATTTTCTGTTTGAGATGTTTAATAACAAGAAACAAAAATAATTTTTTTTCGTAATGCGGGGCCACAGTCATAATATATTTCCTTAAAGTCAGTACCGCCATTGGACTGTTGTTTATTTGCAGTGTTACATTTACATTTACACTATCATGATTTCGGCTTCAAAGTGCCATTGTCGAGTGTTTTAAGTGTTATACAGTGCCTAAGATGGCATACTCTCGTATTTAAAGTACACTATTAGACACATTCTCTAAAGGTAAATACTTCTGGTAAAGCCTACTGCTTTGTTTCAACACTGCCATCTTAGACACTGTATAACACTTAAAACACTCGATAATCGCACTTTGAAGCCGAAATCGTATAGTGTAAATGTAAATGTAACACTGCAAATAAACAACAGTCTAATGGCGGTACTGACTTTAAAGGAACAAACAAAAACTTCACGGAATGTCTATTAGGCTTCCGGGCATAAACAAGAGAACAAGTGACACACCCTGAACTACATCGCTGTATCAATGTTGCAACCTTCCCACTAGGCAAAAACAATACCCCACCTTCTAGAAAGCCACGTACGTCTCTAGCTGTCAAAACGTCTGCTTGCTATACTCGTCGTTACCGTGGCAAAACTCCGACCACAAATGTACCCCACCTATTTTACCTGAGGCTGCTTCACATATTCTGGTAGCTTGTGACATTATTCGCGTGGTATCAAAGAAGCCCTGCGTCACATAGAATTAAGTTTCATAAAATTTTAAGCTAGGCAGATGGACAATTATATCTATACTTTTTTGCCTCTAACTTATATTCGGAGTTCTACACAACCTGCTGATACAGTTCGCAAGCAAATAGTCTTTATAATACACCCTAAGAAAAATAAGGCACCATGAAGGAATTATCCGAATGGCATGGAAATAGGTAGATATGAGGTACAAGTACAGACAAAAAAATGATTACAATTTTAGAATAAAATGGATGATTCATTCAAGAGAAAGAGCTACGTGAAGTGAGCTAGTGAATAAGGCATTGGTCCACCTCTGGCCTTAATGCCAGCTGTAATTGGCTTGACATTGATTTTATGAGTAGTTGGATGTCCTCTTGTGAGATTGACGTTGTTGGTGTTGTGGTCTTCAGTCCAGAGACTGGTTTAATGCAGCCCTCCATGCTACTCTATCCTGTGCAAGCTTCCTCGTCTCCCAGTACCTACTGCAAACTACATCTTCTGAATCTGCTTAGTGTATTCATCTCTTGGTCTCCCTGTACGATTTTTACCCTCCAAGCTGTCATCCAATACTAAATTGGTGATCCCTTGATGCCTCAGAACATGTTCTACCAACCGATCCCTTCTTCTAGTCAAGTTGTGCCACAAACTCCTCTTCTCCCCAGTTAAATTCAATACCTCCTCTTTAGTTACGTGATCTACCCATCTAATCTTCAGCATTCTTCTGTAGCACCACATTTCGAAAGCTTCTATTCTCTTCTTGTCCAAACTATTTATCGTCCATGTTTCACTTCCAAACATGGCTACACTCCATACAACTACTTTCAGAAACGACTTCCTGACAAATCTATACTCGAAGTTAACAAATTTATCTTCTTCAGAAACGCTTTCCTTACCATTGCCAATCTACATTTTATATCCTCTCTACTTCGACGATCATCAGTTATTTTTCTCCCCAAATAGCAAAACTCCTTTACTACTTTAAGCGTCTCATTTCCTATTCTAGGTAGCGCTCTCAAGCTCCCCTCCCCAGTTATCCGTTGTGCAATTTTCATTCAGGGCTTGACGACATCAACGTTCATTTGGCGTCCCTAGGCAAGGAGGTAAAACGGTCAACTTTCAATACCCCTAGTGAGATAAGCCTCTACATCCTTACATTTGTCCTCTAGCCATCATTGCTTAGCCATTTTGCACTTCCTGTCGATCTCATTTTTGAGACGTTTGTATTCCTTTTTGCCAGCTTCAAATATCGTGCCAAGTTCGTCTCATTGGCGCCTTAAATCGTAAAAATTATCACAACTGGGGAGAGATCCGGCGACCTTGCTGGGCAAGGCAGGGTTCGGCAAGCCCGAAGACAGTAGAGAAACTCTCACCGTGTGCCGGCGGGCATCATACCGCTAAAATGTAAACCTAGGGTAGCTTACCACGAAGGGCAACAAAACGGGGCGTGAAATATCATCGACGTAATGCTCTGTTGTAAAGGTGTGGCAGATGACAAAAAAAGGGGTCCTGCTCCGGGAAAATAATGGCACTCCAGACGATCACTGCTGATTATCGGGCCTTATGGTTGGCCACAGTCAGACTGACGTCTCACCGCTCCCCGGGGCGTCTCCAGATAAGCCATCGGCCTGGAATCTGATTGACTGGAATAGAACCGTCTTCA
This sequence comes from Schistocerca serialis cubense, assembly GCF_023864345.2. Classification (NCBI taxonomy): domain Eukaryota; kingdom Metazoa; phylum Arthropoda; class Insecta; order Orthoptera; family Acrididae; genus Schistocerca; species Schistocerca serialis. Next base: position 449,220,180 of record NC_064642.1, on the reverse strand, counting down.
CTTAAGCGTCCCGTTTCTAACTGAGCACAGATGACCAGCGACCCGATGATGTACTAGCACTCTTACGTGGTGCGGCAATCAGAAGAGGATAGTCACTAGCTTGACGACCACAAGAAAAGGACCTGATTTTATATCCTTCAGCTCAAATGTGTCTGTGTTCTAAAATGCAGGTTGGCATGTGACCTGCTTCCCACCAGATTGGTAGGAGAAACATAGCTGGAGAACTGGAAAACTCTGTAGCCATGTGAGACAGCGTAGGGAGAATCGGAGCACCTTTCTCCGGGCGGCTCTGGTTCGCTGACGGCGCCAGGCGCGGCATTGCTGCCAATTACGAAGGCAGGCCGCGGCCGCGCTTCGCTAGTGCCCACCAATTACACGGTTCGCCACTTGTTACGTGCCGCGACAAGCCGGCCAATCAGGGCCAGCTCCAGTTTCCACGGATTTCGCAACCAACTCTGGCGACGGCAGTCTGCTCTCCCTCGCAACGTGCGTGCGGCCCGTCCCGCTGCTGCCATGCTTGCCTGTCCCACGCTTGTAAGGCGAGATACTGGATCCTTGTCCGCATTTAGTTAGTTCTTCCGCGAACTGCACAAATCGATTGCTGCATACCATAAATCACAGCGGCGTGGAAGATAAATTTTATGTAATTTTCGAAATCTGTGCCACCCGTAGCTTCACACTGATTGATGGAAACACCATTCTGCGTCAGTTACTGCGGTTGCATGAAAATAAAGGCAATCCGTTACTGAAATTAGTAAAACGAAACGGCCACATACACTAACCAAAAACATTGCAACACCATCAAAGACTGTGCATAGTAGCACCAGGGTATGATGGGTGTACACTGTGGGGTTATAGCATTACTGATTCATTTGTCAAGGTCGTCAGCAAAAAGGTAGCGCTTAGGTGGTTTGTCTGTGCACTCTGTTTTGACTCTACTGACAGCAATTGTGCTGAGTTAGGTGGACAGTGCTTGCACCATTCATTCTAGGGTATAACCATACCCTTGCACCAATCATTCTAGGATACAACCGTGCCCCACCGACCAATATGTATTCCTGTTGAGCAGCTGCAGCCATTTGAACTGTGTCGCATTGGGGGGGGGGGGGGGGGGGGCTGCGGGAAGCTGGATGGACGTATCCATGGACTGCTGGACGTCTTGGGTAGCTGATTTCAGCAGAAGTCTGTGAAACATTCCCACATTCGTAGACCAGGATCTGGACGTCTGCGTAGTACACATTATGTGAGCAGCAGTCGCCGAGCGAACGTCATTTAAGGACGAAACCCGGGCACGCACGTGTTGCACCTGCTGTGTTGGTTAGTTGGTTGTTTTGGGGAAGGAGACCAGACATCGAGGTCATCGGTCTCACCGGATTAGGGAAGGATGGGGAAGGAAGTCGGCCATGCCCTTTGAAAGGAACCATCCCGGCATATGCCTGAAGCGATTTAGGGAAATCACGGAAAACCTAAATCAGGATGGCCGGACGCGGGATTGAACCGTCGTCCTCCCGAATGCGAGTCCAGTGTCGAACCACTGCGCCACCTCGCTCGGTGCACCTGCTGTGTCCCAGGGACTATTGGAAACTGTTTGTTGCAACAAGAGCAAGACAGTCAGTACAATTCACTTGTACCTCTGGCCAAGCTATCACTAATACCAAGACACCACGAACCATGACTAATCTAGTGTCGTGAAAGAATCGCCTGAGAGCGAAATGCCGCTCTGTTGTCTTTAGTGATGACAGTAACTTCTGTCTATATCAGTGGCTTCCGTCTGTAAGCGAATGATGGATGTAGACTTGTATGGCGTAGACCTTGTGTGGTGTCCGTTCTAGAGAGCATTCGCCCGCGGCAGATGGGTACCACCCGAGGCTTCATGGTGTGCTTGGCCGTCAGCTACAACTCGGGATCACATTTGGTGTTTCTGCAGGGTAAAGCGCCAGTACCTGCTACACCGCACAGTTTGTTATACCCGCGCTACTGCCATTTATTCGACAGGCAGTTTACGCGCTTTCCTCAGGAGTAGATACAGCTGCTGCCACACTAAACGCTCTCCATGATGTAAACAATTGCCCTGGACGCAAGTTCAGCAGATCTCTCGTCAGCTGAACATTTATGGGACTTGATGAAGTGGAAATGGGAATTTAATCTTTCTCCAGAGCCTGCAAGAAACTTTGCCATATTACAAAGAAGGCCCAAGATGCTTGAAGCAGTCTATCGCAGGATGCCGTTCGGCATATCAGTATGAGAATATATGCCTGCGTTGATGGGTACAGTGGGCATTGATGCGACTATTTGGACCCATTTACTCTGACGTAAGCGTTTCATTTCATACGAATTTTTTATCATGTGCTTCTAGAATGATGAATTACCTGGCACATCACTTGTGAATAAAATGGCCCTGTCTTGGAAGGTGTCGCGTTTTTATCCGACACTGTATATACACACAAGTATATACAAAAGAGCCGGTGTTGTCATTTTGCACGCTAATCTAAGACCACGTACTACCCTACCACTGAGAAAAACACTCAACAAACATGCATGGGAAAGAGGCACTATATGTAGTCCTGATATGAGCCCGCAAGACTTTGATTTGTTTCTGCAAATGGAAGGAATAAATGCGTGGAATACATTTTGTTACAGCTGATGAAGCTTCAAATGGCTCTGAGCACTATGCGACTCAACTGCTGAGGTCATTAGTCGCCTAGAACTTAGAACTAATTAAACCTAACTAACCTAAGGACAGCACACAACACCCAGCCATCACGAGGCAGAGAAAATCCCTGATCCCGCCGGGAATCGAACCCGGGAACCCGGGCGTGGGAAGCGAGAACGCTACCGCACGACCACGAGATGCGGGCTGATGAAGCTTCCAGGAAGCTGTCTTACAGTATGCAGAACTTTCGAAATGATAGTCTTATATCCACTGAACGAACTAAATTGGCCGATTCAGCCACTCTAGAGCACTTTCTTAGGTAACTTCAACCTTAAAATCTATGTTGTATGAGTAAAAGCCACGGAAAGGGTTGTCTAATTTGAAGATGTGCCTTGTATGATGCCCAAATGTTGCAGCTAGATGTTGTGTATGACGTGATTATAGGTTCGATAACAGCTCTGTACTGTACACAGCAGCACCCCGCAAGAAAACCGACTTGTTGCGATGACTGCTTTCAAACTCACTGATCATAGAATACCGGGCATTACACAAGATTCGGGTTTCCGATATCAACAGTGTCAACGGTGGAGCAGAAACCATGTTTCTACACACATAAACTGCCGCACAGCATGGCCACAAATGTTTGACGTGCGTGCGTTATGTCCTCAGAGCCACACGGAACGGCTGACGGTCAACTCTGTGTCTGATCGTCTCCAGTTTGAGTGTGGAATATCAGAAAGGCATTTCTGCCAGGACTGTGTGGAGGCAAAGGCTCCGTACACGCTTCGGTGGCCGATGAACGACTGGTGTTACAGGGCCTTACCACCACTTTTGGTCTTTCGCTGTAAATAAGGTTCAACCCTGTTGCTGCTCAGAATATTCATTCAGTGCTCAATACTAACCATAAAACTAAAGGATTGTAGCCTAAACAGCTAACTGCTGTTAAATCCTGTCCAGTGTTCGCCACACAAATGCATCAGATGACGCGTATATCTGAAACGTCTAATTGACACATAGTAAGTGGTTCCACAACATTCACTTATTTTAAATCGTGATACAGTGTTGCGCTGTATGTATACTGATGAGAATAACCGAATGAAAATTATCGATTCTGTCGCTTGTTGGAAAAACAGTCGATTCATTCGGTTGTAATTTTACGTATCGGTTGAATTATTCATTCATTCTTTTGAGTGAAACCAGTCTGTGGGAGCAACCAATTGTAAGCAGTCGATTCAGTCGGTTGTAGCTTTACGTGTCGGCTGGACTGTTATTCATTCATTTCTTTCTACTGCAACCAGTCAGTGGAAGCAATCGCATGAAAAAGTAGATGCAGTCCGGCGCATTCACTTCTGAGCGGAAACATTCGATCGTCTTGCTCTTTGTTAAATGATTATTGTTGACTGGACTCTCTTATCGCCTGTCATCACTTTTACCACCGTTCCGGTGTTTTGCTCATTATTGATTGTCAATAAGAAGCTTTTAGTTCAGTTTTTCGCTCATGTTTATGAATAGGCGTTTTCTTTACAGTGAACGTTGTGTCTGCAGCGAAATACCGAAAACGTCAGTGGCGTCAGTCTTGGGAATGGAAGAAATCATACGACTGGATAAATAGTGATGATCCACATAATTTGAAAGCGTACAGTATCGGCAAGGATGATTCATATTACGAAACTATATCAAAGGAATTCAAATAAAATTAATGAATGATTATAAATATTTCTCACAAAGTAATATTCTCGACAAGTGATATTATAAGCTTAAAGCAAGTAATTAAGTCACGAAATAATTTAGAAAATTCTATATTATATGATTTCTGTTCACATCACCTCAGCATCCAACGAAATAGAGTTATCGTTGATGACTGCAAAACAGAAGAAAGAGAGAGAGAGAGAGAGAGAGAGAAAGAGAGAGAGCTTCAATATATTTGATTACAAAAGTAATTTGTGAAAAAGTAATTTATACTGTGGCGCCAGTTATTAGGCCTTTTAAAACCAAGCAAAAACCCATTTTAAGGCCAGAAGTACGAAAATTTCGTATTTAAGTAGGTATCTATAAGACATAAATCTCTCCTTGAAATTAATACCTTATTTGTCTCTTAAAAAGTTGGCAACATTAGTAATGGTTCATGCTTAAACGAAAAAGCTGAGAAAGTATTTAAATGTGATTACCAAAGCCTGGAGACGGAGCGAAAATGTTCATATAACTAAAATAATTTCCAGAGACTGTGTGTGTAGATCTACATTCGAAAACCGCATGTGAATGTCCTCATCGTTGGAAATTCTCTTTTCCCCGGATGTTCCTTCCGCGTGCCGAAAAGCTGGTCAATATACTTCCGCCATTTCATTACGGCTGGATGCTACGTTTGTCAACATACCGCCAGAAATTTGCAGTGAGTGTGCGTGTAATTTAGACGTTTTACTCACAAGAATCGCATTGTCCCGAGTACTGCAACTCAGTGATGACTATAGTTGTTATCATCCGGGATAGGGGAAGAAATGTATGTTGAAGATGACGGGCGGAGAGGGTGGGGGTGGGGAGGAGGAGTGAATGTTACGATGCTAAAAATTAGCAGCGGTACTACCATTTATGAATTACCCCTAATCTTTGACGCTTAATTAAAGTGTAAATAGTACTGCCTAAATTACTCAATTACCTTAAAGGATAAAATCATGCGAATCAATAAAATAATAATGGTGCATGTAATGGCGAACATGAAAATTTCTGTGGTTTCCTGGTGCTCTTCTGCTGACACTTCCACCAAAGCGTTAAGCGTGTCATGACACACGCTATTTCCTAATTTGGCAACGTCCTTTTCATTGTGTTGAATGACTTTTCTCCACTGGAAGTAGGAATGCAGAGCATATATTCAGAGAGTGTTCCTAGTGCTTCACAGTCGATGCTGCCTCTTAAGATAAAACAAGCAAAATTAGAAGATGAATCTTCTGATTTATGACGAGCAACATACTTGAAACGACGCGTTGTACACTAACAGCGTCAATATCTTTAAGTCCTAACATCATGCAAGTAGGCTGTTTAGGTTTTTATGTTGGTAACGCCACGTAGCGCTCTGTATGAAAATCGCTGACTGTACTGTGTGCAGTCCGTGGCTGGTTGGCATTGTTGGAATATTCGCTGTTGTAGGGTTGGGCAGTTGGATATGAACAGTGCGTACCGTTGTGCAGTTGGAGGTAGAGATGCCAGAGTTTTGAGCGGACGATCTGGACGTGTGTCCATCAGAAAGAGTAAATTTGTAAGACTGGATATCATGAACTGATATATATATTGAAAGCGTACAGTACTGCCTGACATTGAAAATAGGTACAACATTCTTCGTTATTCTTGTCAGTACAACATATTTTTTCTAATAATAACTCAATTTCAATTAATGCAGCGAAGCCGGATACCAGTGTGGGAAAGAATGACAATTTATTTATTTAATTGATCACATGTGCACTCCCACAAATTAAATCCCTACATCCAATTTGGTGAGATCTGTGAAATGAATGAATGTATGGTCGTCTGCTAACCCCAGATAGTGAATGTGAATATATGATCATCTTTGAGACGATCTTTTGGTCACCTTTGGTGGAACCAAAGAGATGAAATTTACCGGAGCTTTGAGCGCCTGAAACGTGGCTGACCAATGGGTAGCATGGTCTTCCCCCACCTCAACGGAGGTGCGAGATGACCTGAAGAACGGCCATGTTTCAGCACTCTGCCGCTGGATCTAGTGTTGGTAAGACCTGTCTTAGGTGTGCTCCATAAAGACAAAAGAGTGGAGACATGGTATGCATGTGAAATACTTAAGAGCAGTTTCGAATAATAATTTCCCTATTTCAGGAACTTTTGTGGGGAGAATTAAATGTCAGGCAGGTAATATTAAGGGGATTGTAGTAATCTTCGGAAGTGACCAACGGTCACAATGAAACCACGTGTAGCAATAAGTTGAAATACTTCCGAGTGCTTAAGTTAAGCTGAATTACTAGTGTGTGTACTATAAGTTGGAAATATTTAAGAAATGGCGTGTGCAGGACTTGAAATTAGAGACGAGTACTTCCACGTGGTGAGTACTGTGTGAGTCTCAATATGTGTATGAGACAAAGGATAAAGAGAAGTACTCGTCCATGGTATCAGTTGAGGACTCACGTGTGTGATGAATATGTTCTTAATATTACTTTGCGTGATATGTTTCCGTGTGACGCTTGATTCAAACTATAATACTCTGAGAGTGAAGCAAGGTGAGTCAGCCGTCTATCCAGCAACGCCACTTGGCTTGCATTGCACAGGAAGACGTGCATATATCCTCCAGAGTTCGTAGTAGGAAAGAAAAGTTACGAAGTGGGGCAGTGTCGTGTGAAACTGGGATGAATTTTAATTGAAGTGGGAAAGCTGAAAGTGATGTGATTATAACGCTGTGACTATTCCTTGTTTTGTATTGTATGTTGCCAGTGTGATGTATTTCATGAAATTTAAGTATGTGTGGTTGGCATCGAAGAGTAACAAGATAGTTTCAGAGGCAGTGGGTTATGCATGTTCTTTTTGTACCACTCGGTCTGGAGGAAAGTTTCGTGATGATGGGTGTGAGAGTCGAAGTGTGAGATATAGCAAAAGATCCACCATCCTATCAAGAAAGTGCACTGTAGCGTTAAATAATTACGAGACCATAAGGTAGAGAATCACCAATGTAAAACTATGCCCACTGGGCGGAGTTTCTCATGTGTTATTGTTGTAGGTTATAGAATCTGTGTGTTTAGGTTATAGAATTTATCGGAATAAATAAGATAGTGAAAAGAAAAAGATTGGTGGCCTTTTCCTTCGAATAGTATGTTGTCGTGATACCCAGAATTTATAATGTGTGCGCCATTCACATTCAGTGCGATGGCCACGTGTTGATCAAAGCCGTTGAATAAGAAAGAAAATGTTGTATTGCCAGTGCGTAGTGAACAATCAGAGTTGTGTAAATTTTTAATAGTCAGATGTGCGTTATCCGTTTCCGTTGGTTAATATTCAAACAGGAGAATAATTTGTAACTTAATTGTGAGTACTAGAGCTCATGTTACTTGATAAATAAAAAATGAATCCACTCGCTTGGCAGACCACTCATCTTGCAGGCCTGACTGCTTGATGCCACAGTATGAGCAAAGCATGTGGGTGCCTCTCAATATGATGGCTTTTGAACATTATTAAGGTAAATACATTGTTTGTTCTCTATCAAAATCTTTCATTTGCTAACTATGCCTATCAGTAGTTAGTGCCTTTCGTAGTTAGAATCTTTTATTTAGCTGGCAGTACTGGCATTCGCTGTATTGCAGTAGTTCGAGTAACGAAGTTTTTTGTGAGGTGAGTGATTCATTAAAGGTATAGGTTATTGTTAGTCAGGGCCATTCTTTTGTGGGGATTATTGAAGGTCAGATTACGTTGCGCTAAAAATATTGTGTGTCAGTTTATTGGTGATCAGAAATGTCTGAGTACATTCAGTTTTACTCAGCTGTCTCTGTATCAAATAACGTAGAAGTTTACCAGCGCAGTAATTTATAATTTTTCTAAGGGGACCTTTCAATCAAGCACAGTTCTTTACAATCAATATGACTAAATTCTTAGAATGTTTTAAGACTTTCAAAATGTGCGCTTAATTATCGCTATCACAGCCTTCTCATTGAAGCGTTCCTCAACTTTACGTAACTTTCCCCACTTTTTCATAGTTTGTTTCTTGTCCTCCGTGAATAGCACACTTTTAACCTTTGTTGCGTCCGCTTGTAGTTTTTAAATTTTCAGTGTTTCATTTTCCGCACTATGTGCATCACAGTCGCAAAGGCAGTTGATGTGTCTTATATGTTCTAAAGTTTCGCAAGCAAGTACAGGAACCTGTGTAGTTTTGAGTGACTGATTTTACAAAACCTTACTTAAATTTGAGATGGCATTTAATGTATAGTCCAAAATCAATATACATTCAATGTTACTGTAAGTCGCCATTTCTAACAAGATTTAACCTGCCAAACTTACTAAATCTGTACTGTCCTTGTGTATATGTTCACTTATCATCACAACGAATTTCTAGTACGGGAATATACAGCGCGACAATTATTTAACTATATGAAAAAAGAGAAATTTAGTTACGAACTAAGGAGTGCACACACTTTATTCGACACGTAAACGTCATTACAGATATTCGGATTTAGGTTATGACATGTTCGATATGCCTGCCATCATTATCAATGAGGCACAGAAAAATAATGAAATTCTACTTGACGCGCTGAAGTGTCGAAACATCAGTGCTGTCGATGACCCTGAATGGCTGTTTTCGGCTCAAAAATGGTTTTGGAGTTATTACAATACACCTTGTCTTTAATATAGCCCCAGAACAAGGAGTCGCATATGATTAGATCCGAAGAATATGGCGGCCAATCGAGGCCAACGCCAGTATCCTCTGGGTACCCCAGAGCCAGAATACGGTTCCCAAAGTGCTCCTCCAGAACTGACACTCTCCTGCTTCGATGGGATCGAGCTCCGTCTTGCATGAATCACATCTTGTCGAAATCGGGGTCAGTTTGTAATGGGGATGAAATCATTTTCCAAAGCCTCAACAACGGTTCGGTAGTAGCTGTACCATTAAGGCAAATCGCACCGATTACTCCGTAACTGGACACTGCACACCACACAGTCACCCATTAAGGGTAGAGACTTATCGATTGTGAAATGCGGATTCTCAGTCCCCCAAACGCTCCAACCTTGCTTATTGACGAACCCCTCCAAATGAAAGTGGGCTTCGCCGCTAAACTAAACCATACAGCGCATACCACACTGAAGAGCCAAAGAAACTGGTACACCCGCCGTATTGTGTATGGTCCCAGCGAACACGACGACGTACCTCAGCACGACATGGCATGGAGTCCACTAAAGTCTAAAGTAGTGCTCGAGGGAATTGACACCATGAATCCTGCCGCGCTCTTCATAAATTAGTAAGAGTACTAGGGGTAGGGATCTCACCTGAATAGCACGTTGCAAGGCATCCAAGATATGCTCAATAATGTTCATGTCTGAGGAGTTTGGTGGCCAGCGGAAGTGTTTAAAAACTCAGAAGAGTTTTTCTGGAGCCACTCTTCAGCAATTCTGGACGTATGGGGTACCGCATTGTCCTGATGGAATGGACCAAGTCCGTCGGAATGCACTATGGACACGAATGGTTGCAGGTAACCACACAGGATGCTTACATACATGTCATCTGTAAGAGTCGTATTTAAACGTATCAGGGGTCACTCCAACTGCACACGCCCCACACCATTACAGAGTCCCCACCAAAATGAAAAGTCCCCTACTGACATGCAGGGTCGATAGATTCATGATGTTCTCTCCGTACCCGTACACGTCCATCCGCTCGATACAACCTGAAACGAGTCTCGTCCGGCCAGGCATCTATTTTCCAGTCATCAACAGTCCTATGACGTAAAGCTTTGTGTCGTGCAGTCATCAAGGATACACGAGTGGGCCTTCGGCTGCGAAAGCCCATATCGAAGATATTTCGTTGAATGGTTCGCACGCTGTCACTTGATGGTCCAGCATTGAAACCTGCTGCATTCTGCAGAAAGGTTGCATGTCTGTCACATGGAACGATTGTCTTCAGTCGTCGTTGGTCTCGGTCTTGCAGGATCTCTTTCCAGCCGCTGTGATGTCGGAGATTTTATGTTTTGCTGGATTCCTGATACTCACGGTACACTTGTGAAATGGTCGTATGGGAAAATCCCCACGTCCTCGCTACCTCGGAGATGATGTGTCCCATCGCTCATGCGCCGACTATAACAACACCTTTAGATTCACCTAAATGTTGATAAGCTGCCATTGTAGCAGCAGTAACCTAACAACTGCGCCAGACACTTGTTGTCTTATATAGACATTGTCGACCGCCGCGCAACATTCCGCCTGTTTACATATCTCATTATTTGAATACGCATGCCTGTGCCAGTATCTCTGGCGCTTCAGTGTAATTCCCATCAAGCCCCGCTGCAAACTGTGCAATTTGGACGTCCTATCGCAGACCGTTCCGAAGTGCTGACGATTTTATTTCATATAGTTCAATAATTGCCAACCTGCAGCATGAACTGTGCGTTAACTGCTCAACCAGCGAATGTCAACGGTTGTTCTGAAGTACACTGAATTTCATGCAATATATTTTCATATTTTAATAGAAGCATGGAACATTTCATAAATGTTCTTAACAATATTACTTTATTATAGAATGTTCATTCCTACACCTGGTGGCAGTAATTAACAAAACTGCGGCTCTGCAGTCGATGCAGGGCATATCAAGCATCCCTTTTTCTGGTAACCGAGTTCGAAACCCAGCGACAAACCACTAAAATTAGTAGCGCCATCGAAAGAGCATGTTACTAATTTGCCGTAAGAAACTCTTAGTTTCCTTAATTCACTATCAATTGCTGTAAATATAGATTCAGTAGTACTCTTCAGTTCAACCAGACATAAAAACCCTACCTTTGCTTTAAAAGACGACGAAGGTGCAACATGACAAATTAGCAGAGACAGTTCACTTTGGTTAGAAACACCTGACATTAAGTTAGGTTATTTATCATGGAGAATTGTTTCATTTTGACTGTCTAGAACTCCAATAAAGGAATTTAATAATTCCGACGCAGTATATTTGCTAACTCGTGTGGCCCTCTACTGTGAAATGTAACACAATTTTCAGGGTTAATTTCACTTTTTAGTACTATCTTTCGGATTGGAGATTAATATTTTGTTGTTTGGAGGATTTCCTTCTTACCAAGGAAAAACTCACTCCGAAATAAAGAAGGCCCTGCGTGGAGATTTGACACTTTCTGTATAATTTTGTTTAATTATCTGCAAATGAAATGGAGCGTTTAAAATACGTAATTTACAGTTTTCAAGTGCAACGACTTTTGTGTGTTTTTCTGACTTTGAGAGCTTTTCTGGTTCTTCTGCAATTCCAGAAGTTTCTCTAAATTTAATAAAAGGCACAGTAATGAACATACTGCCTGTTTTTTGTTTGTTTTTTATAGATCTTCTATATCACTTTTAAATGCATTTCCCACAATTTCCAAAAATTCCCACCCGTATCACTATCAAAATACAGTCAACTGTACCTACACCGCCATTTTTGCTGGTACTCAATTTTTTTTCTACACCTTGTTTAGCCGGCCGGGGTGGCCGAGCGGTTCCAGGCGCTACAGTCTGCAGCCACGCGACCGCTACTGTCGCAGGTTCGAGTCCTGCCACGGGCATGGATGTGTGTAATGTCCTTAGGTTAGTTAGGTTTAAGTAGTTCTAAGTTCTAGGGGACTCATGACCTCAGAAGTTAAGTCCCATAATGCTCAGAGCCATTTCCACCATTTGAACACCTTGTTTAAAATGACGACTTACGGATGGGTCAGAAACATCACATTTTTCGTTTGAAGACAGGAAGAGTAACAGCAAGTTCAGTAATCAATTCGCCATCACATTCAGCAGCATTTCTTTAAATAGACTCACTCTGATCTATGTTTTCTGCGATACGCTGTCTTTTATTAGAAAAGAAACAAATAAAATGTGTTGTTTCGGCATTGTGGTTTTTTACTAACACTTCGTTTTATACGACGAATTGACGAAGATCCATAATATCAGTTTTCCATAGTGAACTGTTGACTGATTAACCGTTAATGAAATTTCTTGCAACAGTAGAAACTTATTGTTAGCCTTGTGTGCAGCAGGCAGTAGCCTTTGTATTAGATAGATTTCTTTTTTGGGTACCAGTATATGCAGAGTTATCACGATGTGTCCCTTCTTGATTCCCTAAACTTCATATACAGTGGCTGCCAGCACAGTTGAAATTTGTCAAAATAATACAGGGTGTTTCAAAAATGACCGGTATATTTGAAACGGCAATAAAAACTAAACGAGCAGCGATATGCTTGGGACAACAGTACATTTTCAGGCAGACAAACTTTCGAAATTACAGTAGTTACAATTTTCAACAACAGGTGGCGCTGCGGTCTGGGAAACTCTATTGTACGATATTTTCCACATATCCACCATGCGTAGCAATAATATGGCGTAGTCTCTGAATGAAATTACCCGAAACCTTTGACAACGTGTCTGGCGGAATGGCTTCACATGCAGATGAGATGTACTGCTTCAGCTGTTCAATTGTTTCTGGATTCTGGCGGTACACCTGGTCTTTCACGTGTCCCCACAGAAAGAAGTCACAGGGGTTCATGTCTGGCGAATAGGGAGGCCAATCCACGCCGCCTCCTGTATGTTTCGGATAGCCCAAAGCAATCACACGATCATCGAAATATTCATTCAGGAAATTAAAGACGTCAGCCGTGCGATGTGGCCGGGCACTATCTTGCATAAACCACGAGGTGTTCGCAGTGTCGTCTAAGGCAGTTTGTACCGCCACAAATTCACGAAGAATGTCCAGATAGCGTGACGCAGTAATCGTTTCGGATCTGAAAAATGGGCCAATGATTCCTTTGGAAGAAATGGCGGCCCAGACCAGTACTTTTTGAGGATGCAGGGACGATGGGACTGCAACATGGGGCTTTTCGGTTCCCCATATGCGCCAGTTCTGTTTATTGACGAAGCCGTCCAGGTAAAAATAAGCTTCGTCAGTAAACCAAATGCTGCCCACATGCATATCGCTGTCATCAATCCTGTGCACTATATCGTTAGCGAATGTCTCTCGTGCAGCAATGGTAGCGGCGCTGAGGGGTTGCCGCGTTTGAATTTTGTATGGATAGAGGTGTAAACTCTGGCGCATGAGACGATACGTGGATGTTGGTGTCATTTGGACCGCAGCTGCAACACGGCGAACGGAAACCCGAGGCCGCTGTTGGATCACCTGCTGCACTAGCTGCGCGTTGCCCTCTGTGGTTGCCGTACGCGGTCGCCCTACCTTTCCAGCACGTTCATCCGTCACGTTCCCAGTCCGTTGAAATTTTTCAAACAGATCCTTTATTGTATCGCTTTTCGGTCCTTTGGTTACATTAAACCTCCGTTGAAAACTTCGTCTTGTTGCAACAACACTGTGTTCTAGGCGGTGGAATTCCAACACCAGAAAAATCCTCTGTTCTAAGGAATAAACCATGTTGTCTACAGCACACTTGCACGTTGTGAACAGCACACGCTTACAGGAGAAATACGACGTACAGAATGGCGCACCCACAGACTGCGTTGTCTTCTATATCTTTCACATCACTTGCAGCGCCATCTGTTGTTTAAAATTGTAACTACTGTAATTTCGAAAGTTTGTCCGCCTGAAAATGTACTGTTGTCCCAAGCATATTGCAACAAACGGTGTATTTCTATCGCTGCTCGTTTAGTTTTTATTGCCGTTTCAAATATACCGGTCATTATTGAAACACCCTGTACTAACTTTTTAGTTATTAATTTACATAAGCCCAGACGGTAATTTAAATTCATATAATATTTTGACTTTCAATGTTGTATACAAAGAGATATGAAGTGCTCGGTGTGTGTTGGGGGGGGGGGGGGGAGCTATAACTTTGTAGAAGGTTTCCAGTTGTGGCGCCACGACACTGTGATGCAACTGTTACCTGTTGCATATACCGCAGTGAAGCTGTGTCTACAGGAAGCTCGGAACATCTACACATACCCTCTTCTGACAACGCGTCCCTACTTTTGCGCAATGGTCTTATAGAGGGACGATGTGTGTGAGTTAGTTTCTGAAATTTCTACGTTTTTTACATGCACTTTGGATGTTTTGAAAACGACGACAAAGCTGGTCGTGAAGAAACAGATTTTTTTCAGGAATGAAATATCCTAGGTGTAAGGTGTTCGGTTTCATACTTTGCAAACTTGAAGTATAGTTTAATCATAATGTGGCAGGAAAACCAAGAGAATTTCGTTAAAGTGGTTGTATTGTTTACGTTTCACCAATTTGCTGTCAAAATATATACAGCTATTTCGTAGCGTCTTATATACGTTTAGTCGTTGAGACTGTTACGCATTTTTAATAGTCTCCTTTGTGCACACGTCTGGTCGAGGCGTTTATGGTTATCTTTGCTGAGAGTACTTGCAAACGTGAACTAAAATAAATTGCTTTATTTTGCTTCCCACTTTGTAAAGATGCAGTACACAAATCTCTTACGAAATAATTTATGTTATTAGTTGTAGTGCTTTAGTAGATCTGGTGTATAAGAATTTTTAACTTTTCTTTTTCCTTTTGCATGTAGTCCCATTGCATGAACTTTGATCATATGTCTAGGAAACTGCAATTACCACTCAACATTAAATTTGTCAACAGTGAATAAGTTTATTAAACGAAACGTTTGGTGGTGTCTGATGATGTATATATTTTTTGTTATAGCCCCGTAATGGTTCTGTTTCGTTAAAATATATAGTGAAATTAAAAGTGACTGGCTGATGTTTCAATCTGCCTGAGTTTCCATCTTAGTTTCATTTGCCACATTCCATAGTAGACGTGTATCTACTTGATCTGTGCAGTCTCGCATTCCTTTTGTTGTTTCTGCATCTTTGTAAAAACAGACATAATGTCTGGTGGGATGACTGGAATCAATGGTTTATCCAATGTTATTTATAATCCGTCTTGATTGCAAAAAATGTTTATTCACATGACCGGTTTCGGTTCCTCTAGAACCATGTTCAGATCTGCAATTTCGGTTACAGGAGTAACCCGTCCATACACAGTAACATTCACATGCTACTACGAAACTACTTTGCTTCCAAGGGTTAAGTTTGGTTAAGTTTATATCGAGGGGAAACGTAATTCGCCTTTCCATAAGGTTTACAGAAGTCTTTTTTTTTATTACTCTTACGGGAAAGTTTGAATTAACAATGTTAACGCAGCTGGTGACGTCAAAGTGAGAAGAGATTGAAAACTCCCGCGTTGTGCACTTGCTGTAGCTTAGGGGGCTTTTGTAGGCTAATTTGAGGCTGTTTCTTGCTTTGGTAGACTACAAGTGTCATGCGTCAAATTGTTCGACTCGATTTCCCTTCAAAAATGTAGAACGTTTTAAACAGTTATCGTTTAACCCCGTGTACTGGTTTCGTTTTGCAGATTCACGACTACAGAGTCTCAGTTCTTCGTTCTATAGAAAGTGCGATTATTTGACGTCTTGTATTTGTGGTCCACATACCCATCGCACGGCTTTATACATTTTCGTGTATGGTGGCGTTATATTACGCAGATTCGGGTAAATTCAGTCTTTGTTATTTTTACTTTTTCTTTTCTTTTATTTTTGCTGTTCTTGTCATAAATCTTTATACAAAACAGGGTCAGTCTAGTTAATGCTCTACAAATTTAGCAGACCACGTTACTAATTTGATTCATGGGTCTAAAAAGTGTAAGAGAGGGGATATCTAATTTTAAATTCAGGGCGTATTCGGTCTTACTTTCGTAGGTAATCCGTGGTCTGAACCTACCAGGAGTCTGAGCAACCAACAAGAGCGTGAAGAAGTTAACAGCAAAAGAAGTTCAAAATTTTATCATTCAACTTGACCCCGGATTGTACATCGGCAGTGGAGAGACTGACGCAAACTACACAGGTAGCCCCCAGGTTATATAGCTAATTTTAAGAGGCAGTCAAATAAAAACCGAACACTCGCCACAACGGGACCATGGCATGGTTCGCTACAAAACTAATGACCACATGCATTAAGACAGTTATTCCACTGCGAGAAAAGATTATCATTTGCCTCCTACGTAGGGCCGCTGAAGGACCCACGACCGCACCCACTCTTGCATTTCGTCGACCGACTAAAGCCGACGCCCACGCATGTCTTTCTTCTAGTCCCCAAAGACGTGAAAATCTCATGGTAAAGATCGGCACTGTACAGAGATACTGAAGAATTTCACAACCAAATCGCGAAAGTGTAGCCTTCGTCCGACCTGCAATACGGGCTTTATAGTGCAACAGGGTGATCACATCCGACAGCCCGAAGATAAATGCTAAGGTCAACACTGGAAACGTCCCTCATCTACCCCGCCAAAGAAATCCAAAGCTATTCAAACGAGGACCGGTAAGATCATAATAACCTCCTTTGACTGCAGGAGACCTCTGCTCGCGGAGTTCCTCAAGCGTGGAACCGCTATCAACGCGCAGCACCGAAAACACTCAGCACAGACTGCCATACGCCGTAAACTCAAAACGCCCAAGAATGCTGTTGGACGGATTAATACTGTTGCACTCTAACGCCCACCGCCACATTGCCAATCGGACGGATGCTCCGCGATTTGGTTGCGAAACACTACAGCATCCTCCGTACAACGTAGACCTTTCAACTTGTGATTTGCACATATTTGTCGACCTAAAGAAGGACAAGCAGCGACCTCGGATTCCGTCGGATGGGGAAGTGCAAGAGTGGGTGCGGTTTTGTATCCGTCAGCGGCCAACCGCGTTCTACGAAACAGGAATTGATTGTCTCCTCTTCCGGCGGGATAAATGTGATTACTTTTGGGTGGAACCATTCCATGGTCCCGTTTTCGCGGGTGTCCCCCATAGATCATCGGAGAATCTGAAGACACGTTCACGTCGACCTTCTCAAACTTTGACGCCCCGCAGCACTAGAAAAGCATTTTCAGACGGGGAATTCAAATGGCTCAAATGGCTCTGAGCACTATGGGACTTAACATCTGAGGTCATCAGTCCACTAGAACTTAAAACTTCTTAAACCTAACTAACCTAAGGACATCACACACATCCATGACCGAGGCAGGATTCGAGTCTGCGACCGTAGCGGTCACGCGGTTCCAAATTGAAGCGCCTAGAACCGTACGGCCACACCGGCCGGCGCGGGGAATTCCTCTTGAAAAATCAACTGTTTTACATACTGCGCAATGTGCTAAGTCAGTGCTTCTTTATATTCATGCTACAGAAAATAATTTAATTTTGTTTTACATAAGGTCATTTGTCTTTCTCTTACTAAGGTGCCTTCATTGCTTCGCCGTATTGATAAGTCCGGCAATTTTCTCAATTATAGCGTACAGAGCCCCCATTCTAATCATTCCATTTTGCCTATACAATCTGAACATTCAAGTGATTTATCTACTTTTAAATGTTCTGTATGCCTCATAAGTTATAAATAAATATCGATGTATTTAGCGTTACATTCCAAAAAACCTATTGCTGGAGAAGTCAATGTTTCACCCATGTCTACAATGGCCTTCTTAGTCTACTGGCGTGCTTCTGCTGTCACATTGTATTGTGATTGTTCACTGAGCAGGAAATTACATCATAATTTGTAGAAAAAGTGGTGTAATTCTTGTCTTGAGGAGTAGGAACTTCATTGTAATAAGATATTGCGGTGAGGATGTGACTGGCCGGTGGCGTTCACGTCTCGCGTCGTTGGTGCAGCCTGCTGGGCTCTGACGGCTGGCAGCCAGGGTGGAGCAAACCAGAGCGAGTTCTCTCTATTCACATTGTTTCGGTTTTTTAGCATTTCGGTGGCTTCTCTGTATTGCATTTACTATTTGTTGCAGCTTGTCACGTACGCAAGTATCATTAAGTTCGTATTTTCTTGCTACGGTCTTGCTGGTGCTCGGCCACTACATATTTCCTGTGCTGTCCTAGTTGTATGTAGCGTGTTGCTATTGGCCTGCCGGTCTCACCACTCTATACCTCTCCACACCCGCATTCCACCTTGTACATGCCGTAAGTGTATCTACTTAACACTGAAGGAATCTAGCACATCTACCGCAGTAACCTATAGATTCCACTCCTTCCACCTCAAGAAACCAATTGCACCGAAGAGCCAAAAAAACTGGTACACCTGCGTAATATCGTGTAGGGTGAACACCCAGAAGTGCCGCAATACAACGTGACGTGGACACGACTGATGTCTGAAGTAGTGCTGGAGGTAACTGACACCATGAATCTTGCAGGGCTGCCCATAATTCCGTAAGAGTACGACGGGGTGGCGATCTCTTCTGAACAGCACGTTGCAAGGCATCCCAGATATGCTCAATAATATTCATATCTGCTGAGCCTGGTGGCCAGTGGACGTGTTTAAACTCAGAAGAGTGTTCCTGTAGCCATTCTATATCAATTCTGGAGGTATGGGGTGCCTCATTGTCCTGCTAGAAGTGCCCAAGTCCGTCGGAATGCACAATGGACATTAATGAATACAGGTGATCAGGCAGGATCCTTAAGTACGTGTCAACTGCCAGAGTCGTATCTAGACGTATCAGGGGCCCCACATCACTCCAATACACACGCTCCAATCCATTACAGAGCCTCCTCCAGCTTGAACAGTCCCCTGCTGACATACAGAGTCAGTGGATTCATGAATTTGTCACCATACCCGCACACGTCTATCCTCTGGATACAATTTGAAACGAGACTCGTCCGACGAGGCAACATATTTCAAGTCATCAACAGTAGAAATGTCGGTGTTGACGGGCCCAGGCGAGGCGTAAAGTTTTGTGTCGTGCAGTCATCAAGGGTATAAGAGTGGGCCTTCGGCTCCGAAAGCACATATCGACAATGTTTCGTTGAATGGTTCGCAAGCTGACACTAGCTGATGGCTAGGCAAAGAAATCTGCAGCAATTTTCGGAAGGGTTGCACTTCTGTCACGTTGAACGATTCTTTTCGACCGTCGTTAGTCACCGTCTTGCAGAATCTTTTTCCGACCGCAGCGATGTCGGAGATTTGACGTTTTACATTATTCCTTATATTCACGGTACGCTCGTGAAATGGTCATACAGCAAAAAAATGGTTCAAATGGCTCTGAGCACTATGGGACTCAACTGCTGTGGTCATAAGTCCCCTAGAACTTAGAACTACTTAAACCTAACTAACCTAAGGACAGCACACAACACCCAGCCATCACGAGGCAGAGAAAATCCCTGACCCCGCCGGGAATCGAACCCGGGAACCCGGGCGTGGGAAGCGAGAAGGTCATACAGCAAAATCCCCACTAATTCGCTACCTCGAAGATGCTGTGTCCCATCGCTCGTGCGCCGACTATAACACCACGTTCAAACTCACTTAAATCTTGATAGCCTACCATTGTACCTTCAGTAGCCGACCCAACAATTGCGCCAGATACTTGTTGTCTTGTTGTAGGCGTTTTCCGACAGCATCACCGTATTCTGCCTGTTTACATATCTCCGTATTTGTATACACGTGCCTATAGCAGTATTTTTGGCGCTTCAGTGTATATAAGCGATTTTTTTTAAAATTATGACTAATGTCAGAGCAGTCATGACAAAAGTGAATCTGGACAGCAAAAACACACCAATAGAGCAAGAAGTCCATTGCAGCCGTTGCCGAAATGATTTCTGTAGTAATAGTTTTTTCCAATACGCTGCCGTACTACACACAGAAAACTTTTACATTAATTGACTGGCCTCGGAAACCTACTCAGTTATACTATCACATAGCGTCAGCACTGGGGAATTGTCTTACACACTCATTCTTAACCAAATAGCAAAAGACAAATTGGATGCCACTATGCAAATGTGAAATTAATTGAAGGTAATAAAAAGCCTTGAAAAAAGACACTGTGCTACAGAAACGCATGTTAAAACTAGAGCCGGACCGAAATTCAAATTCCGAACCCTGGCTTTCGTTGCCAATGATGTCCATGACCGGTTTCTCAGTAGACAAGAGCATTGCTCACGAAAGGCAAGGTTCCGAGTTCGAATCTCGGTCCAGCACATTGTAATCTACCAAACAAATTTCAGACCAGCGCACATTTCACTTAAAGTGCAAGTTTCTTTCTGGATCGCATAATAACTAATTAGTAAGCTGCGGCTGAAACAGAAAATTGTGTTTATTAGAAATACGAGTTGCTGTTGTTGTGATATTCATTCCGAATAGTTGTTTGATGCGTCTCTCCACGTTAGTCTGTCCTGTGCTAGCCTCTTCATTCTCCACTCAGTAGTGGCACAAATATTTCTAGGAAAATCAACATTGTCACTTGGAATAATTGTGCAACTTATATATTAAATAACATGAGATCAAAGAAAATGACAAATGCACTCAAATGGTATCACATTTTATGTCTGTAGTACAGTGTATAACGAGACATAAATGATACAAATGGTAGAGGGTGAAACTCGGAATAAAGGCAGACGCTTCTGTGCGGTGTTAGCGTGTGCATACGTGCCTTTCCTGTAGACAGGAAACAGACACCATTAGTGACAGTGTTATTGTGTAGATATGCCACAATTGTGACAATTGCCACGTAGAAAACAGCTGTCATGTGATGAAACAGCAAAATAGATTCGTAAAAGGAAATGGGTCTCTCTAATTGTCAAATAGCCAACAGGTTGAACCGTTCAAGTAGAGTGATTTATAATTTCGTTAGATTGGGCGTTCAGTATGGACAGAGTGGATAATGGGGTAGAAAATTATCTGAGAGATCGAAACGGTTACTGTCTAGCAAATCAAGGGACACAAACCGTTATTCTTCTCAACTTGTTTCTGATTTACAGTTGCCAGTAACTAGGAGACATGTACGACAAATTTTGCCAAATGACAAACACCTTGCATTCTAGAAACGACTGCAGAAATCTGCGCTAACACCTAAAAATAAAAAAGCTAAATTAGAGGTTGCTGAAAAATATATATTATGGGCTTGAGAATGGGGAAAAGTGATCTTGAGTGATGAGAAGAAGTTTAATTTAGGGGGAGATTATAATTAAAATTAAACTTTCAAAGGCCGCGCGGGGTAGCCGCGTGGTCTAAGCGTCTTGTCACGGTACGCGCGGCTCCCCCCGTCGGAGGTTCGAGTCCTCCCTCGGGCATGGGTGTGTGTGTTGTCCATAATGTAAGTTAGTTTTAGAGTAAGTAGTGTATAAGCTTAGGGACCGATGACCTAAGCAGTTTGGTCCCATAAGATCTTACCACAATTTTACAATTTTTTACAAACTTTCAAACTGCTGTAGAAATAACATCACTGGTCAGAATGACGTGAAATTCCAACGAAATATTATCGGCGAAGGGGGAAAACGTATGGCAGAAGAAAAATAAATAGTTAATGTAGCAATAGTTGGTGCTGTAAGCATCATTATTTAGTAGTCCTCGACTACATAGTGAATCATATAACAATGACTAAGGTGTACGTTTGACGTTAAACAGACAGTACCACTCAGTATGCATGGGTGTACAGGTGTGATACTGTTAGTTACGTAAGCCCATCCACCACGGCAAGATCATATCACATCGGATGGGGAAAATCGGTTTTCAGTTGTCCTGAGGCCAAAACCCGCGTAAAAAGCATCACTCACATCAGTTTTTAATTGCCTGAGACCAAAAACCGCACAAAAAGCATCATTCACCTCGGTTTTTAATTGTTCTGAGGTCAAGAACCGCATTAAAAGCATCAAACAAAATCAAATCTGATTATTAATTTCCGTGTGAGTGGGGCAAAACTTGTTCAATATGCTGTCCACCGATTTCCGAAACAAGCTCAAATTGAGAAACAGCATGTTCCACAGTTGATCGAAATGTCTCCGGGTTCACCTTCAGAATCGGTTGCGCAATGTATGCCTTCAATGCAGCTAAGTTTGCAATCGGAACAGCGAACACAACATTTTGCAGATAGCCCCACAGCCAGGAGTCACACGGATTAAGATCAGGTGATCGGGCCAGCCAGGCAATAGGGAAATGGCGGCTGATAATTCTAACATTTCCGAAATGGTGCTTCAGCAGCTGCTTAACTAGACTTACAATGCGCGGAGGTGCGCCATCTTGCATAAAAATGATCCCATCTACGCATCCACGCTGTTGAAGAGTTGGAATGACGTCGTTACGCAAAAGACACTCATAGCGCTTACCGGTAACGGTACAGGTAACAGGATCTGAAGCACCTGCATCTTCGAAAAAATGTGGCCGTATGATAAATGATGGCGTAAACCCACACCACACAGTGACCTTTTCAGGATGATGTGGTACTGGTTGATTTGCATGTGGATTTTCGTTGCCCATGTTCGACAATTCTGTGTATTGATTTACCCTGTCAGATGGAAGTGGGCTCCGTCTGTCTACAAAATCTCCTATGGCCAAACATTTTCCGCTTCCATTCAAGTAAGAAATTCTACAGCAAAGCTCTCTCTCTCTCTCTTGCTGGCAGGTCAACAGGAAGCAACTCGTGCGCATGGGTAATTTTGAATGGATAGCAAAGAAGGATGTTTCGTAGGATTTTACGCACCGTGCTCACGGGTATGTCCAATGTTCGAGCTAACCTCCGTGCACTTTACGTTTACACACCACCACTCGTCTCCTCCCGCATTCTTGTGGCCACTGCTTCCACTGACGTCGATTCAATTCGTTTCCTTCCTCTGCCAGGTTGCACACCAAAAGAAACCGTCTTTTCGAATTTTTCGATCATTTTCTCCGGACCAACGCCTTTTTTCAAACCCTTCAGTGTCCGGAACTTCAGCAGAGCGACGTGTGCACAGTCATCATTCTTACATTACAACTTTACAAGCATCGCGCGATCCTACGCGTAGACAGTCATCGCGAACGTCACAGACGCGGAAAGAGGAAAATCCCTGTCCCCGGCGTGTTTATATGAACTTAATGTGTGGTGAGCATGTCAGGTGTTTCTTTTATTGTGAATTTTATCCATAGTGGATGCTGTTGAACTCCGTGACTGTTTCTTTATAGGGCGTAGAAAAATTTCCGCTACCAGTCACAATAAAAGATTATTTATTTGTCACACAGGTGGTTTCGGACTTGTGCCCATCTTCAGGTCTTTATACATACTTGTACGTGTTTCTATTGCTGGAGATCACTGCATAAATGTGTTTAATCACGAGCAAATAATTTTTTTTGTAATTATACAGTGATCTCCAGCAATATAAACATTTACATGAATGTATAAACACCTGAGGATGAGCACAAGCTCGAAACCGGTCGTGTGGAAAATAAATAATCTTTTATTGTGACTAGTAGCGGAAAGTTTTCATTTACGTATTCTGACACATACAGTGCATCTATTGGTCAATTTTCACACTGTTTTTTTTTCTTCTGCCCTACGATTTCCCTCTTCTCAGTGGTGTTACTTCTACTGCGTTTTGAAACTTTACTTACAATCACCCTTAGATGCTCCAGTTGGATTACAGTATCTGAGCCGAGAACAGAGTAGCAGATAAGACTGAGCGGAAATTGTGCTGGTGGAAGTGTTACGATTTGGGTAACCTTCTGCGCTAAAAGTAAACCACGCATTGCCTGGGTGAAGAATAGGATGAACTCGCTATGCGAGAAGATTGGGCTACAATTTCAGTGCAACAACAACAAACTCTTACTTGTGTTGAAACGTCCCCTTAGAAAAATTATTAATGACTGTGCTGAAACTGATACACAATATTTTTTAGCGCAACGCAATCTGACTTTCAATAATTCCTACAAAAGAATGGCCCTGACTAACATTAACCTATACCTTTCACAAATCACTTACCTCACAAAAATCTTCGTTACTCGAACTACTGCAATACAGCGAGCGCCACTACTGCCAGCTAAATAAAAGATTCAAACTACGGAAGGCACTAACTACTGATAGGCATAGTTAGCAAATGAAAGATTTTAATAGAGAACAATGTATTTACCTTAATAGTGTTGAAAAATCATAATATACATAGCAGATCATGACATCCAGTCTTAAAAATTTCAAAACTCCGCCATTTCTCTCCCCACATCCACCACTGCTGGCGGCTCACCTCCAACTGCGCAACGCTACGTGCTGTTAACAGCCGGCAGCCCAACACTACAATAGCGAATATTACAACAATGCCACCTAGCCACAGACTGCACACAGCACAGCCAGTGATTTTCATACAGAGCGCTACGTGGCGTTACCAATATAAAAACCTAAACAGCGTACTTACATAGCCCCCATGCTAACCACAAAAAATTTTACAAATTGTTTTGGGCACTGGCCAATACAGATTTGAAAAAAATTTTCATAGTTACAGTAAGAAAGATATCAAATTCACACACTTATTAATACAATGTTGGTCAAAAGCTAAAATTTTCTCACAGTCCATAAAGACATTCCTGATCATTCATCACAGTAAAACTGCCGTTTCTTTTCTCAAAGTCTGAGCAGTAAAAGACAAGGCACACAGAAGTAGTGGATTTCCATGCAGTCTTGAAGAAGTAGTGTTGTCCTTCCAACGGAAAGACAGTGCTGACTCTTGACATGCTGACAGGTAATGGGCCACAACAGAGCAAACCCACAGCAGAGTCATTCGACGTTTTGAAGAATGTTGGTAGGTAGGTCATCACAGAGCAGACCCACTGTAGTCCTGGTAGAGATGACGGTATTGGTGGGCCACCAGAGGTGCAGACCCACTGCAGTCCTTGTAGAAATATTGGTATTGGTGGGTCATCAAAGATGCAGACCCACTGTAGTCCTTGTATAGATGGCCAGCAGCCATCTGTTGTGACTGTGCAGGTGCACAATCACCAATGAAGAGTCTTGCGGATAATATAGCAAGTCCATAACCACCACTTGTGCACTCAAAAAGTTTTTGGAATTGTGCTTAGAACCAGCAACGCTGTTATCCAGTCCCTTGCTGAATTATTAACACACGTGCAAACACTAACAGTCCCTACTTCTCACATATTGTCTATATACTATGACCAACAGAAATGTGTGCAGTGAAATGGAACTTACAAGTTAATAATATGATGAACTGATGTCAATTACAATTTTATAACATAAGAACACAATTACAAAGCTACGAAACAATACAGATAACATTTGTAGTACAGGCTTTACAAAAGAATCGAAATAACATATACATTAGAGTTACAGGAATTATGACATGAGTACACACATAAAAGATCAGAATAACTTTCGAAACACCAACTTCACACATGAGCATTAAAACAGAACAGAATAAATAATGTCTATACATCTTTACAAAGAAAATAACATATTATCAGAAAATTTCTACAACATAACTCTTATTAGCTAAACACATTAAGACAGGACAAACACAAATTCATATAGTGTAATAACACAAAAATACAGGACAGGGTTTGTTTTCAGTGTGACATTTGGTATTGCAGTCCACCCCAAAACTTCATTCCATATATCTTTCCTCTTATTTCAACATTTGTTTCCACCAAAAAAAATCTATCCAAGCATGCTTTCTGTATTTATATGTTCACACATTTCTTACCTTATTATTTATTTTCCATTATCTTACCTCATCATTTATTTCCAAGAAAATCCTACCTAAACCTGTTGTCCCTAAACCCTACTTTTTTGGGTCATATCCTCTTTCAAAATACGTTTTTGGCCAAACCGTTTTCTTATAGCTACTCAATGCATTTCTTCCAATTCATCATAACTTGTTCTCTTATATGGCCTACCCCATCTTAAACTAACTTAAATCTACTGAGCTCAGATGCTAAACTAAGGGACGAGGCAATGCAGCAGCACAAAACAATTAACACAAACAGCAATGACAAAAAAAATGCAAATTGGCAAAGCAAGCAGCAATATTACAACTAATATAAGGCAATGAGCAGCAAACAAGAAAAATAAATCAGTAGTAAAACTGGCTTAACAGAGTAATGTAAAGTGAAATTTCGTAGCACTATGCCTGGCAAACAGCAGCAGCAAATGCAATAACTTATATTTAAACATGACATAGCTCAACCAGAAAAAGTATTACAGTAAAAATGGCCATGTTTAATACCTATGTCACATCTTAACATTAGAGTGATGCATCACAAAAACTTACTCTGCAAAGAAGTTACCAAGTCATTTAAAAAATTATTTATGCAATTCCTGTGAAGGGAAATGTCTATTTGTGCTCTCTTTTCTAGGAAAGTACATCATAAACGTATTCTTTAGTGGGTCTGTAGACAGAAAATAGTGATATTAGTACATCTATTAAATTTTATAATAACCAATGCTGCAGTGCAGCTAGAAACTAGATATTAAAGAAAATGAGCAAATATGTACAAAGGAAGGCATGAAACATCATTCATTAGCCGTATGGCATTTCATAAGGTAGTAAAAAAATCTCTCAACTAGAAAGACAGTAGTCATAATCAGGTGTACAGACATAAAAATATTTCTCGTCATTTCATTAGGCATTTCAGCAAATATAATAAATTAAGAGCTCCACAGTGTTATTATATGTTTTCAAGTTTGAGCGTGTCGTATTTGTGATGCTTTCTACAAAGGAATGTCAATGGCGAGGATAATGGCCCCTTTTTTTTTTCTCCACCTGTGCCTCTGAAGGGCACACACTAATGGCTTCTTTCCAGGCGACTGTTGCGCAGCTGGGTGCCCATGACTCATTACGTGAAGGTGGTCACTTAACTTTCTTACTGAAATATTTACGACACCAGTTTGCATTACAGTGACAGTCTCACATAAAAAATTTCACAGGTCGAGAATTTGCGTTGCAAATGTGTAGAAACAAAATCGTATGAATATAACAGTGTTCAAAAAGTTTTCGTCGTCATTGTGATACATTCACGCATTTACACACATTTCGTAACTCTTAAAGTACGATTCTTGGTTTCCAACAGCCTTTTCCACAAATCAGAGTCCCTAACCACTACTCATTATTCATATACGTATTCGTCGACACTTCTTCAATATTTCATCAAAATAAATATGTAGCATAATCAAATTCCTCATTTATGGTAGCACCATCTTATTGATCATAAACATACCTCAATAGCATAATACACATTGTCGTCGTAAAAATAACATCACAACACCTCAGTAAAATCTCAAAAACGTTGTAGCTTTCTGCAATAATGTCAAAACCTAAAAAAAATTCTCTGCTCATTTCAATAGTGTCATCTACCTCAAACGTACTTTAAAATCGTGCTCCCTTACCAAATACATCATTCAAAGCTCTCATAGTATCACAATAGTTCCGAAAAAATATGAACAGTTCACATAGTACAGACAAAATACAATTTCATAAGTGTGATGTTACCCAACTGTGTAATTGCGTAAACATGTGTCACTGATGTAGTAAAAAAACAATGTTTAACTCTCAGCTAAATGATCAGATAGCTGTGTAATTTGTGTGTTAGATAAATATGGTACCGATGTGTAAAATTGTATAAGCAAATACCATATTAGCTAGGGCTCCTTGTGCTTGCCAAACACATGGTACACAAAGTAAGCGTGTACCCCTCTGAGGATTAATGTAATTATACCCTCAGGTGTTACAGATTACAGCAATGGAATGAAATGTATCACGGAAAACCTTTGTATCATTGTACTTCAAATATCTTTAAAAATAAATGATTTAAGTGCAAAATTAATCACTCAAATACGTGTCCTGTAGCGCTAAATGTGCATCTTGCTGTAAGATACTCTCTGTGGAAGTGTCGTGGTTATTGTCCTCTGAAATATGTAATTCTTGAATTACTTGTGCCAACTGATCTTGTACTTCCCAGATTTCTCTATTGTACTGTGTATTGATTTGATTTTGATTTTGTTTGAATTTTCTAATTTGTTCATACTCTTCAGTGTCCGTGAAGGCTACAGGTCTTGTGTCATTCAGATCATCTACCTTTGTAGATAAGTTAGTGAACTGATCTGAAAGTTCGGCTACTTTATCCGATAGTGAAATTATTTCCTCTGTGTGTTTTTCTGAACCAAGTTTCAGAGTGTCCATTTGTGTTGAAATCGTATCTACTGTGTCCTTTAAGTTTTCCTGTGTTTTTGCAAGTTGCGTAACTGAATCGGTAGATGCAACTGAGTCAATTTTAGCCCACAAGGTCTCATGATTTTCGTGAACAATGGTTTCCAGTTCTTTTATGGCTGCTTCGTGATTCTGTAATGCATTTTCATGACGCGAAAAAATAGGTTGGAAATGCTCATAGATTTGTGTTTTTACGTCATTACAGACTTTTTGACATTTCGATTCAATGTTATGTAACTCAGTAGTTAAATCTTCACGTGTTTGTTCAAGTGTGGTGTCTAACTTCCGAAGATTTTGTTCCATTGTGTCTAACTGTTGCTGTGTTTGTCTCTGGTGTTGTTCCATTGTGTCTAACTTTCGAAGATTTTGTTCCATTGTGTCTAACTTTTGTTGTGCTTGTCCCATTTGTTGTATTAATTGTAATAACAATGCGCTGGTGTCTGAAACATGTTCCTCAGTGCTTTTCGGCAGTGAATTTGCACCGGCAACATTCACATTTTGACAAGCAGAAAATGTGTCTTGACTTATTTGAGAAAACGGTGAGGACGCAAAACCTGAATCTACAGTATTTGCAAGATTGTGTCCTGTCATTTCGGATTCCTGATGCGAACTGTTGCCAACCGATCGATCGATAATGCTTCCCTGTTCACTAACTGTTTCACTGCCTACACCATTATTTGCAGCCCGCTCCATTTCCCTATGCACAATTACCAAATTACTACTTTGAACATCAGTTAATTCATTACTCGGCGGCGCTGACACACTGCTTTCGTCTTCACTGTCATTTCTCAGTTTACTTTGGAGACTAGTATTACGTTTTTCACACGCCATTATTGCCACAATATTTCACACGACAACACAGAAAAGCACAATGTGAAGAGAAAAATAAGAAAACACATTAATATAGCACTGAAAATAATATCTAGTTAATTGCAAGCGCAGCTGCGAAATACTTGGTGCAAATCTACATGCATGCCACAACAACAATGAAAGACTGCAATTACAAAGGAGATTCTCTCTACAATTACGCACTAGCAATAAACAATAGCTACACTAATTACACAAACTACAAGAAAAAAATCAGAAGATTCCAGTGAGGCATCCTCGGCTAAGGGTCGACATATGAAACGTCCCCTTAGAAAAATTATAAATGACTGTGCTTAAACTGACACACAATATTTTTTAGCGCAACGCAATATGACTTTCAATAATCCCTACAAAAGAATGGCCCTGACTAACATTAACCAATAGCTTTCACAAATCACTTACCTCACAAAAATCTTCGTTACTCGAACTACTGCAATACAGCGAGCGCCACTACTGCCAGCTAAATGCAAGATTCAAACTACGGAAGGCACTAACTACTGATAGGCATAGTTAGCAAATGAAAGATTTTAATAGAGAACAAACAATGTATTTACCTTAATAGTGTTGAAAAATCATAATATACATAGCAGATCATGACATCCAGTCTTACAAATTTCAAAACTCCGCCATTTCTCTCCCCACATCCACCACTGCTGGCGGCTCACCTCCAACTGCGCAACGCTACGCGCTGTTAACAGCCGACAGCCCAACACTACAATAGCGAATATTACAACAATGCCACCCAGCCTCAGACTGAACACAGCACAGCCAGTGATTTTCATACAGAGCGCAACGTGGCGTTACCAATATAAAAACCTAAACAGCGTACTTACGGTGTTATGAAAGAAACTATGTAATTTCGTCATGACTGTTTATGTCTTATATGTATTCACTATTTTCATAATAACTTTAATACACGTATGCTTCAGACATTGTTTATTACTTTCGTAGGAACCTTGCCTTTATACTGATTTCCTGTAATGTAACTGCCGTAACATACACCAGTCTGTATCTGCTTACTGTATTCAAGCATCTATCTGCCTCTAAAATTTTTGCCCCTACATTTACTCCTATAAAAAATTTACTAATCCTTGATAACGCAGGATGTACCCTATCAACCGATCCTTTCCCTTAGTACAAGGAGAAAACCTCTTACACAGAGAAATTTAATTTGTGTGTGTGTGTGTGTGTGTGTGTGTGTGCGCAAGAACGTAAATTATGTAGGAACCAAAGCAAGTCAAAACTGTCAATTTTTAGTTTATGTCACTGAAAAGTGTGTGTGAAGTACAACAGTGTGTACAAGAAACGTCATATCTCTATCTCGCAGTTTGTCCCCTTCAGGACAGGGGTGTCAGTTTTGTTGTAAGCTTCTTCATGATTTGCCACGGCGAGGATTGCGTCACTTCAATGTTGCTATTGGCAAGTATGCATGGGTCATTCAAGAAGAGACATACATCCTGAGTTGCGAAATTTTTGATGTCTAAGATATGAGGAATGTTATTTCTAACATTATTCATTATTATAGTATCTGCGTTTATACAGTGTCTGTATCTGTCATTACAATTTTCTTCAGACATGTATGCATATGTGAAGCGACAGACACTGTTGGATTACGGACGTTGTAAATATTACAAAATTTCGTGTGTCGCAGCGTACTAGAAAAAAAATGAATATTTCTGCTATAAATAAATTTCATATTGAATCCGTTATCTCGACGAAATGTATTCCTCTATTATGTAAGAACATTTACTATGTTTCCGTAAATTGTCTTCCTTAATTTGTACCTACCTAATGATCTTTATTAAATATTATTAATTTTATTAATTTTTCATACACTATAATTTTGAATTTTATATTTCTCTAATGACAGTTTCAGTTATTTTCATTTTTTGTTGCATCTTAAGTACTACGTTTGCCATATACAGGGTGGTCCATTGATCGTGACCGTGCCATATATCTCACGAAATAAGCGTCAAACGAAAACACTACAAATAACGAAACTTGTCTAGCTTGAAGGGGGAAACCAGATGGCGCTATGGTTGGCCCGCTAGATGGCGCTGCCATAGGTCAGACGGATATCAACTGCGTTTTATAGGAACCCCTGTTTTTTATTACATATTCGTGTAGTACGTAATGAAATATGAATGTTTTAGTTGGACCACTTTTTTCGCTTTGTGATAGCGCTGTAATACTCACAGACATATGGCTCACAATTTTAGACGAACAGTTGGTAACAGGTAGATTTTTTAAAATTAAAATACTGCACGTAGGTACGTTTGAATATTTTATTTCGGTTGTTCCAATGTGATACATGTACCTTTGTGAACTTATCATTTCTGAGAACGCATGCTGTTACGAAATGGTTCAAATGGCTCTGAGCACTATGGAACTCAACTGCTGAGGTCATTAGTCCCCTAGAACTTAGAACTAGTTAAACCTAACTAACCTAAGGACATCACAAACATCCATGCCCGAGGCAGGATTCGAAACCTGCGACCGTAGCGGCCTCGCGGTTCCAGACTGCAGCGCCTTTAACCGCACGGCCACTTCGGCCGGCTAACATGCTGTTACAGCGTGATTACCTGTAAATACCACATTAATGCAATAAATGCTCAAAATTATGTCCGTCAATCTCAATGCATTCGGCACTACGTGTAACGACATTCCTCTCAACAGCGAGTAGTTTGCCTTGCGTAATGTTCGCACATGCATAGACAATGCGCTGGGGCATGTTGTCAGGCGTTGTCGGTGGATCACGATAGGAAATATCCTTCAACTTTCCCCACAGAAAGAAAAGCGGGGACGTCAGATCCGGTAAACGTGCCGGCCATGGTGTGGTGCTTCGACGACGAATCCACCTGTCATGAAATATGCTATTCAATACCGCTTCAACCGCACGCGAGCTATGTGTCGGATGTCGATCATGTTGGAAGTATATCGCCATTCTGTCATGCAGTGTAACATCTTGTGGTAAGATCGGTAGAACATTACGTAGGAAATCAGTATAAATTGCACCATTCAGATTGCCATCGATAAAATGAGGGCCAATTATCCTTCCTCCCATAATGCCGCACCATACATTAACCCACCAAGGTTTCTGATGTTCCACTTGTCGCAGCCATCGTGGATTTTCCGTTGCCCAATAGTGCATATTATGCCGGTTTACGATACCGCTGTTCGTGAATGACGCTTCGTCGCTAAATAGAACGCGTGCAAAAAAATCTGTCATCGTCCCGTAATTTCTCTTGTGCCCAGTGGCAGAACTGGACACGACGTTCAAAGTCGTCGCCATGCAATTCCTGGTGTATAGAAATATGGCACGGGTGCAATCGATGTTGATGTAGCATTCTCAACACCGAAGTTTTTTAGATTCCCGATTCGCGTGCAATTTTGTCTGCTACTGATGTGCGGATTAGCCGCGACAGCAACTAAAACACCTACTTGGGCATCATCATTTGTTGCAGGTCGTGGTTGACGTTTCACATGTGGCTGAACACTTCCTGTTTGCTTAAATAATGTAACCAACCGGCAAACGGTCCGGACACTTGGATGATGCCGTCCAGGATACCGAGCAGCATACATAGCACACGCCCGTTGGGCATTTTGATCACAATAGCCAAACATCAACACGATATCGACCTTTTCCGCAATTGGTAAACGGTCCATTATAACACGGGTGATGTATCACGAAGCAAATACCGTCCGCACTGGCGGAATGTTACGTGATACCACGTACTTATACGTTTGTGACTATTACAGCGTCATCTATCACAAAGCGAAAAAAGTGGTCCAACTAAAACGTCCCTCTTTCTTTATGTACTACACGAATTTGTGAATAAAAATGAGGGTTCCTAGTTAAAAAAATGCAGTTGAGATCCGTTTGACCTATGGCAGCACCATCTAGCGGGCCAACCATAGCGCCATCAGGTTTGCCCCCTCAAGCTAGAAGAATTTCGTTCTTTGTAGTTTTTTCGTTTGATGTTTATGTCGTGAGATATTTGGCCCGGTCACTATTAACGGACCGCCCTGTATATATATCAACGGAAAAGTGGCAAGAGATTGCAGGAGGGATCATAACACAGACAATTTTTTTTAGAAAAGGACGAAAAGTTACACGACCTAAAGACCTAATTACTATTATCTGATAACAACTCAAATTGGACGAGAACAGAACTGCATGTCTATATTACTGTTGTGTAGAATATAATGGAACTTACCGCCAAAAGTATTTACTTGAAATCTGAAGGAAGCTTATACTATATCAATTCCATTTTATAGAATTCTTTAAGACGATCTCAGGTATCACATTTTTGGTTCTCTCATTGTTCTTGTGAAGGTGCGACATGCCAACTCCAATTATGTGTACTGGTTTGGTAGTACAGTACGACCAGTTCAATTGGCAGTCGACAGCTC
Organism: Schistocerca serialis cubense; assembly: GCF_023864345.2. Lineage (NCBI taxonomy): Eukaryota > Metazoa > Arthropoda > Insecta > Orthoptera > Acrididae > Schistocerca > Schistocerca serialis. The sequence continues at coordinate 449,186,616 of NC_064642.1, read as the reverse complement.
GTTACAGCCTTACTTTGCTTTTCCGTTTACGTACGCATAAATACAACAGACATTTCATTTTTAGATTAAATCAGTACTTTCGAATCACCTGTAATTCACAGAGACCGCATTAAGGCGCAGAGGTTCGGCGGTGTCCACAGTCGCGTAATACGTCAGTCACGACGGACCTTGTGCGTTGCGTTCCAGGGACGAAGACATCAGCGGCTTCGCTCAAGGCATGCAGACGCATGCGTGCGCGCACACACACACACACACACATACACACACATACTCAGACAGACAGACACACACACACACACACACACACACACACACACACACACAAGCACACCTGTGGTGTAGAGAACTGGGAGAAGTAATCATAACTTTAACACGGTCGCCATCCGCGCGAGGGACGTATAGGATGGGTGGGGCGATACAAAGGAAGCCGTAACTGGGTGGCGGAGAAAAGGTACGGTAGCTCAGGTTTTTAAAAACAGCTTTAGCGGGAGTGGGTGCCTTCCTTAACAAGAGAGACGCTAGGCGCACAAAACAAATACCCCGAAACTGCTGCTGCGTTCACCCCTCCGCCAGACAAATGCCTCGAGGCGTAAGCTTTTTCTGTCGCCGACACAGGGCGGAGAGCGAGAGGCGGCGGCAGGGAGGAAGTCAGCCGTGCCACGAGGGCCGAGTTAAACGAGCCGAACGGCACGAATGCGACAGGTATAGCGCCTCCGGATGAAGTAATTCCCAAGCAAATTCAGTTTCTCCGCTGTGAACCGCCTGTTAGCCTTACGAGAACCGTGGCCACGGTTTAGGGGAAACGGTAGTCGGATAATAACAATAGGCGGCGAAGGACTTTTCCTTTCTTTTTTTTCGGTTCTTGACAACCGTCACAGTCTAGCGTAGCAATAAGGAAGCGGGGAATCTCGTAGACCGCACCCTTCCAAATAACAGTCATAATGTAATGCGTATCTCATTACAGCTTCGTCGAATCGTTTAGAGGAGGAATGACTGCCTTTGTTCCGAGAACTACAGCAGCGCTTCGTAGTGTGCAGTAAATCCCGTCTATGTTCTTTCACGGCGCTAGTGCCCGGGCATTATAGCCCTTTTATCAGACGTATTCGCAGGCCTTACTTGCTCTGCCGGATTAATGTTCACAGGAACACTTTCTTGGCAAACAAGCTACCTCATATACTTTGCCAGTATTTTGCTTATATATTGTTCACCATTATCTGCATTAACGTGTCTCCCTACTACATGCTCTGTTTCTTTCTAGAAGACACATTCGTGTTCGTTGAACTGTAATTCTCTGTCCCCCACCCGCATAAAATCTCTTAATCAGCCTTCTTCTTCTTCTCCTTTTTTTTTTTTTTTTTTTTTTTTTTTTTTTGCATTCTCTGAAACCAACTAAATTATTTATTTTCCCCGTGTGAAACTCATTCTGCAACAAAACTGCTTACTACTCTTAAGAGTTAGTTTATACGTGACACAAATGTCTACCAAAGTTTCTGATGACTTTAAATTATGCACGTATCGAAATCATAACATTAGGAGAAAGCAGTTCGGGACAGTTACGGCATCATGGAATCATTAAAAGGTTTTCTAACTTCTGTTAATTCTCAGACATCCAGTATCGGTCTTCAACTAGTGGAGTAATTGTAATCCGCGAATTGATGATAGCTACTTGACCAGAAGTGCTTGTCTGTGAATAAATGTACGTTCCAGTAGCTGTTTGTGGTTCCATGATGCCGTTCATTTACAACAGTGTTCGTCAAGCTTTATTGCTCAAGAGCCAATATCGACTTCTTGGGGCGGCACCTAGGGGCTGTACATGTACATATCTCATTATTAACTGGTAACCTATACAAATATTTTATGGGCTCCCATTAGATAGGCTATAGCCACTGAGTGATAGTCAAAGGTTGAATATTGAGGTTTTTTTCTATTATTACCTCAGCTGTGGAATCCTTTTAACGTAATAATTATTCATTGTTCTTAAGTTATGGTGATCTTGGGAACACCGTAGTAGAATATATCTGAGAATACTCAACCATAACTATCTTAGTTTGTTTATTTCACTTATTCTAAGAGTTTTGAAGTTTTAACCAAATCTGGGAGGAAAAGATCTGGTTTTAATTGACCTTTTGAATGTTTGAATGCGGTTTTTAATTATGTTCCTTTCGGACTGTTACAGAAATCTGTTATTTGTTACTCTATCCAATTATTATTCCTATTGCAAGGCGCCAGTTGCATTGTTATGACAACACTACTGAACCGAAGTATATTCCATTTATTGTTGTGGAGAAAGAACGATTAATTAATAGAGCTAGTTAAAGTCTTATTCCTTTTATTGTATGATGTCTTCGTTGATACTTGAGGTAAAGGTCGTTAATCAGTTAGCTATCTGAAGGTTGTATTTGTTATAAATTTCCTGGCTATTTCTTCTACTTTCAACGGAGGTAATGTTGTTTTATGATAAAACGTGAAAATGTGTTTGCAAACAAATTTTGTATTGGTCATTTAGTAGAAGAACAGATTAATAAAAATTACGCCAGTGTCACAGATAAAATTATCCCTGACACCTTAACTCTTACCAATCTTCCCGCCCCCACCCCCTAACAACAAGAACGAGGCGTATTCTGGGACATTATTTTTCAGCACACTGTAATATTGTGCCCTGCCCGCAACGTAATAGCATTTTCCTTTCCTATCGACATATCTAGGGTTAAAGATATAATTTAGCCACTGAGTCAATGAACTGCGCTGCAAGTCAGCGAATATGTACGTCCAGGATAAAGAGTGCGGCGTAGTATTATCATCTGTATTTTGTTCTATAAGAATGCGGGCTCGTCTTTTCTTTCTCTTCTTTAGTCGCGAGCCTTTCAGACAACATCTTACTCTATCAGACTCTTATTTCCTTCCATTTTGCTCAAATGAACTGAAATTGTATTCCTGTTAGGATTTTGTTCAATTGTGCCATTATTATCGCCAATTGCGATTACTGATATGACTTTACTATGAATACTTTTTTCTTTCTCTCCAGAGTCAGGCTAAGATTATTGTAATTTTTACGTATTTCTCCGCAATACGACAAGAGTTCTTTGTTATGTCCAAAACTGTGAGATTAATGCACGAGATGTCAGAGGTCTGTATAAAGAGCTACTTTTGTTAAATAATAATTATTTAATTTGGCATTTCTGCTTTCATTTCATAGTAACGATCCGCAATCCTCAATTTATAAATATTGCAGATCTTGCTTTACTACATTTTTTCTTACGTCGGCAACGCGATACCTACGAAATTAAATGAAACTGTTCTGAATTTTCGCTCTGGGCGAGAAGATAGTAATTTCTACATCTACATCTACATTTATACTCCGCAAGCCACCCAACGGTGTGTGGCGGAGGGCACTTTACGTGCCACTGTCATTACCTCCCTTTCCTGTTCCAGTCGCGTATGGTTCGCGGGAAGAACGACTGTCTGAAAGCCTCCGTGCGCGCTCTAATCTCTCTAATTTTACATTCGTGATCTCCTCGGGAGGTATAAGTAGGGGGAAGCAATATATTCGATACCTCATCCAGAAACGCACCCTCTCGAAACCTGGCGAGCAATCTACACCGCGATGCAGAGCGCCTCTCTTGCAGAGTCTGCCACTTGAGTTTATTAAACATCTCCGTAACGCTATCAGGGTTACCAAATAACCCTGTGAGGAAACGCGCCGCTCTTCTTTGGATCTTCTCTATCTCCTCCGTCAAACCGATCTGGTACGGATCCCACACTGATGAGCAATACTCAAGTATAGGTCGATCGAGTGTTTTGTAAGCCACCTCCCTGAGATTACAGAAACCCAAATTAAACGTTTTTCAGCACGCCACGAGTCTACCAGCCTTCACTTCAAACAATAAAAAGGTAAAAAAGAGTAGAATTAACTGAGGAGTGAAGTGATTTTTTTTTTACGTAGTCGATAATATCGTGTGCATTTTCGGACAAAAAATAATTTTCATTGTAGAGACTAAGAAAGTGGCATGTGAGTGCGTATGAAATATATAGGTTCACTTTACTTTTCATTTAGTAGATTTCCTTTTAATTAATTATTTGTTTAATTATTATCAGTTATTATTATTGTAACACCCCCGTTCTTTTGTTTGTTACTAAGCAGGAAAATACGCTATTAAGAAGCTCTAAACCTAAGTTGTGGCATTTGGATCCATCTGTTAGTCACTTGATGCATACTGTTATAAAATTGACTGAGATACGCGGGCCGCACCAATACTTGATTAGGGCCGCATGAGGCCCGCAGACCGTAGTCTGACAGCAACTGTCTTACAACATTTACGATTACGTAGTTTGTTGGATTGTTTTCACAAATAAAAAGAAAATTAACCATAGAAACGGAATTCACTATGTGATTCGTGTTAGTGTGACCCTTCTTCACAAAAATGTGATTTAATATTTAGATTAAAACTTTTTTGCCGCATAAATACAGAGCTGGCCATTAAACTTGCAACGGCAGGAAAGAGCAAATAATGAAAATTTGCTTCTCGTGTGCATACAGTATAGCAGATAGAACACGTTATTAAATTTTTAGGTGTTTTGAGGATATAAGGAATGCGAAATTTCGTACATACAATTGCCATCGCTGGCAGAAATAACGGCTCTATCGCGAATAGGTGTCGTACTGAATTGAGCTTGGATGAAAGACAGGATTATCATTCCATGCTACTTCAGCTCTCTGCGAGACATCAACCGTAGTGGGTAAAGAGTGATGGTTAGCAGTCCCTCGGTAACCCATGGCCTGACATTGTCAATGTGTGAGAGATCTGAAGAACTTGATGGCCGGGGCAACAGCCATCGTGTCAAGGTAGGTCAGCATAGCACGCGCAACATGTGACTTGTGTTATTTTGTTGAAAGCTAACACCAGAGACTTCCAAAACAGAGCATAGCTACTGGCCTTAACACGTCAGAAGTATAATGTTACGAAACGGATCAGCCTTTTGCAAATCTGGATTGACGTCAGCCGTTCCTTCCGACTTGTACGTGTGTCTGAACGACATGTTAATGCGAAGATACAGACACTGTATAAACGTAGACATTAGAATCATCTATTAGTACAACAGCTACTGAGTAAATTACAGTTTTTTTGAACCAGAAGTGTCCGTCTCATGCATGTAGGAGCTCCCTATACCATCACCCTAAGTGCTGGGACCACGTGACGATGATGAATACAATCTGCCAGCGTTTGCTCTCCCTGGAGACCCCACGTACGGATGCGTACAACGTAAACGCTAGATCGTACATTACCATTTGATGAGTTAATGTCGTATCAAGATAATGATGACCAAAATCACGTGAAATGTAATCGAGAAAATTGAAAATAAAAATTTGTTTTCAAAACAGATTACATGCTTCAGTCTGACTAGATTAAATTTCACTGAATTTTGTATGACTTCATCAATCGTCGTCAGTTAAACGGGTTAGACGAACACTTTTGTGATCCTTGATCGGATCGTTTCGCAAGTCGCTAAGTCGTGCGAGCCACACCGAACGGATCCGTGGAGTACTCTTTCGACAGATCCTGTGCGCGGCGCGCAATTTGCCTCCCAATCAAACCAATTAATAAGCACGCCGCAAGCCAGGGAGGGTCACGTCACGTTTCTATGCAATCGTGAGGGTAGCCGTTTTCCCACGGCCCTTATCGTTTCCGCGAGTTGGCAACCTCTCCTTAGAGGCCCGCTATCTACAGCCAACGAGCGCTGAGGGATAAAGCGGTTTCCCGCCCTGGCTTAGAAAAGACGCCTGAATTCAGTGATTTCTTAAGTTTCCGGAGTTAGGGCAGTGCACATTTGCTATTGTGAATAAAGTTTATAGGAATCCTAGCTTCCTTCTCCTACAGTATTTCCGGTAAAATACGTAAATAAATGCTTATCAGAATTGCATCTCTTCTGCCAACAACATGTGTTGGGGCTCGCAGCTTTGGGAAGTTGATGACGCCATTTTCGTTCCATCCTTCTCAAATAATTCTACTTGATAATCTTGCAAATGTGCTAGTCGGTTAGAATACCACATAAAGTCGCCCCCACCCAGTCGGAGAAAGAAAACCATACACCAGCTTCACAGAAACGTCTAACAAGGTTTAATAGTATTATAACTAACTTCAGGATAACTAATGCTTCATTTTATTTAATCAGTAAACAGACACGGTCGAGAACCTAAACGACGAAAATAGCGTTCTGTATGTTTCAGATAGGTGTTCAACTGCGAAGATCGCTGAAATAATTTATTCATATAATTACCGGCTTCGGCAGTACTGGAGGAGAAGATTGTGTAATAATGTAAACATTGATCCAAAGATGGCAAATGAGAGTTGCCGAAACCGGTAATCCATATGGGCAAATGATTTTAGCGACCTTGGCACCTAAAAATCTATTCAGTGTTCACAAACACATTGGTTACTGACAACTTAACAGAATTTTCTAGCTAGCTTTGGCGAAAACAGCGGCAAAATCACCCCATCTCTGATATGTCTATATAGCGGTAATGACTATGCATTGTGGGCCAAGTTTTCATTTGCCAGAGTGTTCTTTCTAAACTGACTAACTTCCTCCTAAAGAAAGACATTCCACTCTGCCGCATAATTTCTGTGATTCTGCGGCTTTATACCGGACCGAAGCGTTTGAGATGCCTGTTTCACATAGTCCGTTTCTGGCGCCTATACTCACCAGCCGGGAAGTTCTGATCGATAAGGACTTGGTACCAGTTACCAAACGCCACTTACTGTATTTACAGTTTGTGTTTAAGCTTAAACCTACTTACTCTTCGGCTCACGCCGGACGGCGAAAAATTTCTGCTGACACGGCAAACAAATGAACTTACAGCGTAATAACATATTTATTTGTAAAATATGAGGAGAATTAAAAAAAGGCACTGTGATGGGGAAGCGACGAAAGAGTCCGTCTACCTACCGTCCGGTTTCACTGTCGTAACCAATGCTTGACTTGCAATTTGACGACTGCTGGCGTCAAAATCTCCACTTACTATTTAAGATTAAACGAAATGTTTCCTATAACACAGTCACTGAATGGCCTTATAAATAAATTCTATGTGAGATAACATCTTCTAGGTGAATTTTGAAGGCAGAACTTGTCAAAGTTTTATCAACAGGTTTTTGGACAGTAGTGTACCGTCCTTGAGAATGATCCCTTCACCTGTTTCTCCTGGCCAGTGTGGGCCGAAGCAGTCCGTTTATTCGCTACTATTGTATGTCAAAGCTGAAACACGGCGATCGGCTACCAAGCCATCGGATTGCCGCCGCCTCTCCAGCGTTCCAACTCCTACCCGGCATCTGCGGTGGGTCTGGCTGGAGCGTGAATATCGACGTCGGCAAGCCATTGTCATGGTAACCAATATAGCCATCTCTGCTACGACTATTTATGACGAGTTCATACAAATGCCTATAAAGGTCAGAGTGCACACAAAACAGATCATATCGTGGCTGTTACTGCATTTCTTTTTTTAAAAAAAGATTTTGAAAAGCTTTGTTTGTGAACCATTATGCACAATGCATTCAACTTCTGAATATATTTTTGTAAACATTTTCGTTGTAAATTTTAGCTATACCATTTAATGCAACAAAAGTCTCGTGTTAAGTACATGCTTCGTTGCCAAAAATGCAATGCCGTATCCGGTGGGCGGGTCTTACAATATACGGCGTGCTCGAAAATCCCGGTACAAACTTTAGAGGGGAGTGAATACATAATATTTTTAACAGGATTCCATGTGTGGAAACGTAACGTTTAACACATCCTTTTCTGATTGAGGAATTAAATGAGATGTGACGCAGTATAACTATTAGATAACTATTCGAAAGGTAACATCTATTTATCACTTACGCACATTTTTTGTATTAACATTTAAACATCACATGTTTATATTATTCCAAAACAGAAAAGAACCTAGCATCCTGTACGTACAAATCGGTACTGATGCATTGCAGAAGCAGCTCGATGCGACAACTATCAACGTTGTTACATTATACCTACAAAGCATGTTCTGGTACACACTCTCCATCCCACCCGATGTCTATACCATTTCTAGTGGAGCGGCCAGAATTCGTGCCAGAAAATCTTCTTATGTCTCTACAGGAGTCTCGTAAATTAAAGTTTGCATACGACGTCACAAGAAGTAGTCTATAGGAGTTAAATTCGGCGGCTGCAATGGTCACGCGGTTGGATCAACTCGGCCTGTATATCTTTCACATAACCCCTGTTGAGATGTCTCCGAAACGCACGTTAGAAGTGAAGTCGTGCACTATCACAATGAAACCACATTTCCTGACGTGCGTTCAGTGGCAAGTCATCCTGTCTACCCTGTTGCATACCAGGAGAAGCAAGTCTGACAAGGAATCCCAAGAGAGCGAGGTCGCAAAAGGCATGTATATGTACATGTTAGTTGATCCAGTGTGTCTACATCCCCTTTGGTTGAATTATAATCTAAAATCATTTTTGGGTTCTTATCAGGCCTTTCACTTATTTCCCCACCCTGACGGAGAGTGCTCATTAGTATAAAATTCTTATTTCTCGTAGGAATATAATTGACCATCGTAGTGTCATTTGTGAAGTAAAATGATCTGTGAACCTCCTTGTTGATCATATTGTGTGGAAGCTCTGGCTTATTTTTACGTATGGCTCCTAATATTGTCACCTTATTTTTCAGGAGCAGCTGTCCCAAATTGTATGAAGTAAAATAATTCTTACATGCTACATTCTGACTTCGCAAATCAGAGGTAAGATCAGCAACCACTCTCATTCTCTGATTGTTTTCTGGTGCCGCTCCACTCTCCTTCCCTTTATAAATTGGGGCATTCAGTACATGTGAAGATTTGCCGTCACACAGAGTCTATATCTTGAACCCATATTTTGCCGGTTTGCTTGTGATGTAATGCTTGAATGGGCAGCGGCCTCTAAATGCTACCAGCTGCTTGCCGACGGTCACATTTTCCTCTGCATTATACAGTTTAGGAAGGACTTCTAACCACTTCTCCCAGATACTGCGAACTGCGGCGAGTTTACCAGTACGTCGCCTTTCCTCTCTCGTCGATTTTTTTATCAAAGCGCAAAACGTGCGATAATTTAGAGAATGAAACTTCCTGGCAGATTAAAACGGTGTGCCCGACCGAGACTCGAACTCGGGACCTTTGCCTTTCGCGGGCAAGTGCTCTTGGTAGAGTACTTGCCCGCGAAAGGCAAAGGTCCCGAGACCAAGAGCACTTGCCCGCGAAAGGCAAAGGTCCCGAGTTCGAGTCTCGGTCGGGCACACGGTTTTAATCTGCCAGGAAGTTTCATATCAGCGCACACTCCGCTGCAGAGTGAAAATCTCATTCTGGAATTTAGAGAATGTTTCTAGGGACATGGTTGCTCGAAATATGTTCCGTGCAGTACCCTTATCCCACAAACTTTTTATACATTCCCCATGTGAGTGATGTACATCTATTTCAGCTCATACAGACGCGAACGTAACAGCCCGGTTAACAAGTGAAAGTGATATTGCAACGGGTGTCGAGCCGTGTAGTTCCTCCCTTGTCAGTCAGGGAGCCACAAATCCCGCCTCTAGGGAAAGCAGAGTAAAGGACAACCATTGTCCAAGAAGAGTGTATTGCATTGAGCGTTTAAACCGGGGATCTAGAAACGACGTAGAGACTTCGTCCAGCTGCAGCCCTCAGTGGTTCACAACCCTGCAACAAGCCACAGCAGTCCAGCCAACCCACCACCGCCCCACACCGAACCCAGGGTTATTGAGAGGTTCCGCCCCCAGTACTCTCCCTCGGGAACGTCTCATCCCAGACGAGTGTAACCCCAAATGTTTGCGTGGGCGTACGCATACGTGGAGACAGTGTTTGCATAGCAATCGCCGGAATAGTAGAACTGAGGCCGAGTAAGGGGAACCAGTCCGCATTTGCCGAGGTAGATGCAAAACCGCCTTAAAAACCATCCATAGGCTGGCCGGCACAACGAACCTCGACATTAATCCGCCGGACGGGTTCCTGCCGTGAACAGTCAAGCCTTCCCACTCTGGAAGCAGCTCGTTAGACCGCGCGGCTAGCCGGTGCTAAACGTAATTACGTACATGGAAGATCATCCGCAGCACAGTAAAGAAAAAAATTATGAACAGATTTCGAATCAATGAATGAGTCCAAATCAATAAAACCGCGTAGTGCTTAAGAGAAACTACAGGTATTCGATGAGAAGAGAGTGCACTTGTTACAAAAATTGGTGTTCGCGCGTTTCATGGATGCTCGATACAGTTTACAGGATGTGCATGTTAGTGACCTACTGCGCTATGCACATCAAATTGCGAGCGACATAGATTACAGTGGTTTCTAGGGAAGTATTCGATGGTTGCATGACTTCAAACAGTACTAAGGAATTGGAAGACATATGACAACGAAATTTCAAACAAAGTTTCAACTTGGCGATGCACAGCAAACTACGGCTGGCCCAGAAATTTGTAGATGAAACACACTAACTCTCCCATCGTTTAGTAAGGAATTTGTTTTCAGATCCGACCAATATCAAGAAGAAATGCATATGAAAGGAACGCTAAAAATTGGAAGTACCAAGAGAGTACTAACATCAGTACTTTAACGCATTCATGTACAATTATACCGACTGTTAGTCTGGATAGTAAATTGGCTGGAAAGTTATTTGCTGGGCTTCGAGAAGTTGGAGGTGCTCTGCCGCTTGTAAATATTTCTCGCGTGCGTGATCCTGTAAGGGCAGTTTAAAATATTAAAAAACTAAAAACCCGCCTCGATTGCGAAAAAAAGCACCTAGTGTTAAGTGTTAAACCAGGTTTCGGCGTAGATAACTACACCTGCTTCAGAACAACAATGAAACCCACAAGTGCCTAAGATGACCTTTGTCAATGATTAAAAGAACACCATAGCTATACATTTATAAGCGAAAAGAAAAGCAAAACACACACAGTACATATATACAAAGTCAAAACCACTGCTTAATGGTGTACGGTTCACCTCACACCGGCCTATGTTCGATGGGCCATGACCCGCCATAAACTGCACCTACAAACGGTCGCTCACTTACATGCCTGACCCGCTCACTCTCTCTCTCTCTCTCTCTCTCTCTCTCTCTCACACACACACACACACACACACACACACACACACAGCATATAACCGATTCTGTCTCTCATCCTTGACTCCCCCAATAAACATTATTAATGCTGGGGATAAATTCTAAAAAGGGGATCAAACACGAAAACTAGAATCACACGAACAAAATTGATGAAGTATACACTGAGGTGACAGAAGTCATGGGTTAGCGATATCCACGTATACAGACGGCGGTAGTATCGCGTATGCAGCGTAGCTGTGCATTGGCGGAGCTGTAATTTGCACTCAGGTAATTCAAAGAAAAAGGTTTCCGAGATGATTATGGTCGTACGACGGGAGTTAACAGACTTTTAACGCGGAATGGCGGTTGAAACTAGGCGTATGGGACATTCCATCTCGTATATCGTTAAGGAATTCAATGTTCCGAGGTCCACAATGTCAAGAGTGGGCCGATGATACCAAATTTCAGGCTTATTTCTCACCATGGACATTGCAGTGGCCGATGGCCTTCATTTAACGTCCGATAACAGCGGCGTTTGCGTAGAGTTTTCACTGCTATTAGACAAGTAACACTGCGTGAAAAAACAGCAGAAATCAATGTGGGTCGTACGACGAAGGTATCCGTTAGGAAGTGCGGCGAAATTTGGCGTTAATCGGCTATGGCAGCAGACAACCGACGCAAATGTGTTTGCTATCAGTACGACTTCGCCTGCAGCGCCTTTCCTGGGCTCGTGGCTATATTGGTTGGACCCCATGAAGTGTTGGCAGAAGAGCCAACACCGTGTTGCTAGAGGAGGCCGAAATGCACGCTTTTAAGCTCATGCAGATTGGCGTGAGGTCTGGAACAAGGTAAAGTAATTATCCTATAAAGAAACGAACGTAGTTCTTGGAATACTTAACTTTAATCTACAATTGGAGAACATCGCTCTTGTTTAGACATTAATATAATCTCAATATAACTCTTAATGGCGCCTTGCTAGGTCATAGTAAATGACGTAGCTGAAGGCTATGCTAACTATCGTCTCGGCAAATGAGAGCGTATTTGTCAGTGAACCTTTCCTAGCAAGGTCGGCTGTACAACTGGGGCGAGTGCTAGGAAGTCTCTCTAGACCTGCCGTGTGGTGGCGCTCGGTCTGCAATCACTGACAGTGGCGACACGCGGGTCCGACGTATACTACCGGACCGCGGCCGATTTAAAGGCTACCACCTAGCAAATGTGGTGTCTGGCGGTGACACCACACCCCAGACGACTGGAAAACATTGGCCTGGTCAGATGAATCTCGATTTCAGTTGGTAAGAGCTTATGGTAGGCTTCGAGTGTAACGCACACCTCACGAAGCCAAGGACCAGAGCCGTCAACAAGGCACTGTGTAATCTGGTGGTAGCTACTTAATGGTGTGGGCTGTGTTTACACTGAATGGACTGGGTCCTCTGGTCCAACTGAACCGATCATTGACTGGAAGTGGTCATGTTCGGCTACTTGCAGACCATCTGCAACCATTCATGGACTTTATGTTCCCAAACAACGATGTAAATTTATATTGATGACAATGCACCGTGTTACTGGTTCACAGTTGTTCACGACTTATTTGAAGAGCTTTCTGGATAATTAGAGCGAATGATCTGGCCAGCAAGACTGACAGACATTAATCCCATCGATCATTTATGGGGCGCAAACGAGAGGTCAGTTCGTGCACAAAATCCTACACAGACAAGACTTTCGGAGTTATGGATGGCTATAAACGTAGCAGGGCTCAATATTTATGCAGGGGACTTCCAAAGATTTGTTGAGTCCATGCTCCGCCGTGTTAATGCACTACGCCGGGCCAAACGATGTCCGACATAATTTTAGTAGGTACCCCACGACTTTCGTTATCTCAGTGTAAATGAAAAGGTTGATATTAGAGACGGATGACTGCTACTAATGAGAAGGCTACTCCAGTTGTCCTGTAAAACTTCATTTAGTCCTTTACCAGTTTCGGCATTTTTGTTAACCCAGTTTCAAATGAAACATCCTGGCAGATTATAACTGTTTGCCTGACGGAGACTCGAATTCGGGACCTTTGCCTTTCGCGGGCAAGTGCTCTACCAACTGAGCTACCCAAGCACGACTCACGACCCCTCCTCACAGCTTCAATTCTGTCAGTACCTGGTAGAGCACTTGCCCGTGAAAGGCAAAGGTCCCGAGTTCGAGTCTCGGTCCGACACACAGTTTTAATCTGCCAGGAAGTTTCATATCAGCGCACACTCCGCTGCACAGTGGAAAATCTCATACCAGTCTTAAATGGATCTGAAAGGGGCATATGCAGTAAAACGTAATCAAATCGACCCGTGTATAATTCGGAAATGTGCCCAAATCGTACAAGTATTTCAGTCCCAACGCAGTCACTGCACTTTTGTATGCTGATGTTTTTGTATAAAGCGGAACGTGCCTAACGCGGAAACGGAAAGCAAATCTTAGAAAATACTTAATAATTCATCGTATAATGCGGAAAAGAGCTTATACAGCACTACTGTATTATAGTTCATTAGTTATTCACGACTCTACAAGGACGTTACTTTTAACACCTCTGATAAGTGGCGCAAAACCAAGAAAAGAGGTCCAGCGGAGTATCGATACAGTACATCAAAGGAAACTGTTCGTTCGTCAGCGTTCTGTTTGTCGGCTTTCTCGTTTTCATCATCACTGACGCACGCCGGCGCATACAGGCACATTGTTGCGCATCTACCAACACTCTGCTGCAATATGCGCAGTGAAAGATGTAGGTATTGTTCGGTTAAACAATGGTTTTACCGGGCAAGGTTATTATTTTCTGCCAGTTTCAGTTGACTAATAGCACTTTAAGACATACAAATGGTATGTGTCGTTAACACCTAACGAAAAGATTAATGTAATCGAGGCGAGTGAGAAAGACAAACTCTCTGTGCCCGAAATTATGTTGCGTTTCAAATGCGTTAAAACACAAATTTATGAGACTTTAAGAAACAACTATAAGATTCGGTACGAATGGATGAAAGGGAAACAGGAGATGAAAAGGAAGGCGAAGAAGACCGGAAAAGAAGAAATTAACGAAAAAGTGTGGGAATGGTTCGTAAGTGCGCGGCAAAAAACTTACCTTTATCTGGCCCAGAGTGAGGCTCTGAAAGCCGCTAAAGAGCCTGGAATTATGGAGTTTAAGGCATTCACAAGATGGCCGGACAGTTTCAAAGCTAGGCATAACATCGTGTGGAATGAAGTATGTGGGGAAGCCAAGGATGTGCAGGAAAGCGTAGCAACAGAAAGGAAGACAACGCTGTCCAACTTAATTGTGAATTATGACCCGAAAGACGTGTTCAGTGCCGATGAAACGGGACTGTTTTATCGCTCACTGCCTTCAAAAATCGCTAGCAATTCGACGTGAAAAGTGCACCGGTAGAATAATGTCCAAGGAAAGACACACTGTACTGTTGTGTGGAAACATGTTAGGTGAAATGAAGAAGCCACTGGTGATTGGAAAGACGGCAAAACCACGTTGTTTCGAAAACATAGACGTCAGTAAACTTCCAGTCACATGGCGAAGCAATAAAAAGTCGTGGATGGTGAGTGGCCTTATGGAAGAATGGCTGGGCTCTTTCAATGCCAAAATGAAAAAAGGAAATCGCCAAGTTCTCCTTTCCCTAGACAATGCAACCTGCCACCCGAAAGTAACGTTATCAAACGAGATATTGGTGTGGTTTCCTCCAGGTTCAATCAGCCACACACAACCCAGGGACCATAGGATTATTTACACATTCAAGTGTCATTATAGGCGATTACTGATGCAATCTCTTAGTGTTGAAGAAGACGAAAGCGCTTTTGCTCTTGCACGGTCAGTTTCTGTCCTGGATGCAGTAAATTGGATTGGCTTGTCAGTAAAGGAAATAAAACACGAAACTATCACCAAGTGCTTCAGCAAAGCTGGGTTTGGGGCTCAAGAACTAGTTGCTTCTGTGGCCATCGAAGTTCAAGAAAATGCAGCACCAATTGCTGAAATAATTGAAATGCGAAACATTTCATATAGTGCAGAGAATTACATTCGAAGTGATGACTTTCTGTCAACTCACTCCACTTTCAGTTCAGCAACGGATTTACCAGAAATCCGCAACACAGAGGATGATGAAGAATAAACAAAGTAAGAAGAATAGGAGCAAAATTATGCCCCTAGGAAAATTAATAGGCCTGAAGAAGCCATTGCATGCTTAAACTATGTTACGGATAGCAATTTGTAACACACGCACAATTTCTCCCAACTATCTGGAACTATTGTAAGGTGCAAAAAATCGCCTAGAAAAAAAAAATTTTGAACATGAAATAAAAACAAGTTTCCTTGCTTGATATGTGGCGAAAAATGTGAATTGTAATGCAAATAAACATGAGAATAATATGTATGTGCAACAACAACAAACGAATTTTAAGTTCGAATAAAAATATAGAAATGCCGTGTTCTTCATCAGTTAGTGTAATAGTCCAGTGTTCTATTGTCCAATATGCAGTAAATGAACATCTACTGTGCTGGAGTGAAGGTACGTAAATATGATATAGGCATAATTAAAAATTTTTACTGTACTTTTGTGCATAATACCCGAAAAATTTTACGTAGCCCATTGAGTTTAGTGTAATCCGGAAACTTGTCCAATTTGGAAAATTGTTTTAGTCTCACGCGATTCCGTCTTTAGCACGTTTTACTGCATATGGGCCAAATGGAAAACGCTCCTATCACAAAGAGGAGAAATATGAACTGGGCAGAAGGGAACTAGCTTTTCGAGTTACCTGCCAGCTTCAAAAACATTTAAATCAAAACATATTTTTTCTTGTTAGTATTAGTATCCGTATCATATAATATAATGCATCGTGTTAAGTAAAGTAAGATGATATATGATGTCATTCCCCCAGGAACAAATCCATCTCCGTAAATTTTATCCTCCCGGAAAAACTTTTTAGTTATCACATGTATGCTCTTCAGCCATATGACATTGTATGTTGTCGGTATGGCTAACGAATCTTCCTGATTTTGGGCGCAGGATCAGGAACAATAGACTATAAATAGCAAGACGCAAGTGTGCCAACACCTTACAGCTAAGAGAGCACACTGCACTGGGGAAATAGGATTAACTCATAAAAAAAAACGATTATGTCAAAATATTTTGATTTAAATGTCTTTGGAGCTGCGAAATAAGCCGAGAAGCTAGTTTCTTTCTTTTACATCCCTAACTCTGCCCAGGACATACTTGCCTTTTTCTGTGCATTTTTCATTCTATTTCCCAATTTTTATTCTACATAATTTTGACACGAGGACTCCATAACTTGACAACCAATGAAGAGACTTGTTGACTTGGGCGACGACTGATCCAGTATAGATTTTCATTGTCTTTCGATATATGTTCCTTATGTCGTGACAGCGAATAAAGCTCTCACAAGGACGACCAATTACATTTACGTGTGTACCTTTTTGCTAAATTTGAAAAGATTCGCACAAGTCTGAAACGTAAGTGACGCGCATAAAAAACTCAAGAAAAACGAGTGTTTTGCGCTTAAAATACTACTGAAGCTAGATTTTTGAAAGAGAGTTTTCAATTTTATCGTAAAAATTCCTTTTTTATTTACTTTAATCAGTTTAAACTGATTCAGTTCACGTAGGAATGAATTTCACGTGGTACATTTAATTCGACTTTAAGCCATCGTATCTCGAAAACGGATAAAGATTATTGCACAACAAAATTTCGTTGCAACATTGTCCATTTATCTACCTTCGTGCAAAGTTTGTGCCAATTTCCACTAGTTTAAGGTACAGAAGTGGTGTGCTTCACCCAGATAGTATTGCTTTTTGCGTGTATTTGTACGTGAAGTAGGAACAACACACATATGAATAGTGAAATCAGCTAAACATTAATTTCAGCCCAGTTAACATTTTTGCAACAGGAATTAATCGATTCGCACAATCTGCCTGATCAGCAAATCGGGTTCATTGATCAGACCTTGCTTAATATAGTGTAACATAGCTACAGTAACACAGATATTCGAGTGGCTATACAAATTTTCGCTGGCCTGGGCGAAACCATAAACTTATTTCCCTATTAGGGAAATCACAGAAAACCTAAATCACGATGTCAACCGTCGTCCTCCCGAAAGCGAGTCCAGTGTGCTAACCCGCCGCGCCACCTCGCTCGGTGCCCTATGTTCCTAGCTCCAACAGCAACCAAGAGAGACTGCTTGCGGCCTTCTCAAACGTAGCTGCTACAGTGCTTCCACGCTGTAACGATAATTGTCTACTTGTACGTGACTGAAAAAGTCAACGCTTCCATATGGTTATGTGCAGAAGATTATAAAACTTACAGTGGAGAAGTAATATCTAAAAGATCTAAGTATAAGACTGGTGGATTTAAAATCTTGTTCATCTAGTGATGTCATGTGAATAAAAGACTGTATGACTCATTACACGACAAAAACTATGCAGATTTATGACATATTCGAATTTGCTTGTTGTTTAAATAGAGTCTTCAGTTTTTTAATAAAAATACAACATCGTTGCAGAGGAAGGGGCATCTAAGACAAGTCCGAATTATACACCCAGTGTACAGAACTTTAATTACGATGAACTGCAAATCTTGTTGGCGTAGCTTGGATCTTAGTATAGATTGGATGTCAGAATCGCTCAGATGTGTCGTAGACTGTTTAGAAACATTTATGTACCATCTAGATACAGTTGCAAATTTTCGTAGTAACTTCAAGAAGTTATCAATAATGAAGAGGCAGGTGGTCAATAAACTGGGTGTTTTAGTGTGCATTACTCATTGAGTATTTCCTTTTGGACTTCCATTAAGCCGGCCGGTGCGGCCGAGCGGTTCTAGGCGCTTCAGTTTGGAACCGCGCGACCGCTACGGTCGCAGGTTCGAATCCTGCCTCGGGCATGGATGTGTGTGATGTCCTTAGGTTAGTTAGGATTAAGTAGTTCTAAGTTCTAGGGGACTGATGACCTCAGATGTTAAGTCCCATAGTGCTCAGAGCCATTTGAACTTCCATTAAATGGGCATAAATTTATATCTCTTCAAAAATGTCCATAAAGTATGCTTTAATTACTGAATGAAGTATTACTAGGTTGTTTTCTGTGTTATGCACTGTACGATTCTCTTGTAGTTTATAAGCTGCAACGTGAAGTAACGGTGGTTTAACATATTTCTCGCAAGTGCATATTTTCTCCTTTTACATGGTAACCGAAAGTGTATGTTCATGTGGAATCTAGAGGACGCTAAGATTTAGATTATATAGAACAAACCACATTCCTTCTGAAACAGTCGAAAATGTATAGGTCCCTTGTTATCATTCGATCTTTGACGATTACAGTAAACATAAAATAATCAATAAATCCTTGCCACGAAATGGGCTCTCCAAGAAGCTAGTGACCCTGCGACACACATCGGTGCGGAGAAAGTGACTTTCGGAGAGGCAGAGATATGTCGTAGGTGGCCTTGTGTTTGAGACAGGTCATTTCAAGGAGACATCAATACTGCGACGGACTCAAACCTGACCCTACCTTCACCACGGCCAGTATCCTCGGTTAAGTGCTCCGTCTCTAATGAACCTCTCTTCTTTTTGTCCACGCCTGAAGAAAAGAATGCGAAAAAAGTATACTAAGAGATTCTAACAGTCATATTTTGCACTGAAATCCCAGTGACGCGCATGCAGTAATTTTAATTACTGCTCAGAACAGCAAGGATACATAAAGATGCGCATATATCTGATGCTGGTAAAAGTCAAGAGATTGGAAAATTATTATCTCGTGTACAAACTGCGCCAACGTTTCCTGTGTAATTTATTTTAATGTGGCTCCAGATTTTATCGTTTCTCTGCAACGTCTGCCGGAATGTAAACTTTTAATGTAATAGCTACGTATTGTATTTAATTGCTTGCTGTTGTTACTGCTAAGAATGTGTAGGATTTACGCTTCAATAAACATTCCAGTCGAGAAGTCTTTAGCGCTACATAACGCAGACCTGAGGAATAAACAGAATAAAACTGATGTTGCAGTAGCAGTGTCAAAACGTACGAAACCTAACGTCAGTTAGTAAACATTTTGTTTGATGATGATGATGATGATTTTCACAAATTGAGGAAAATTTTAGAAGGTTAAGGTAACATTTAGCCACTTTCTTTTCACATCACAACCACGTCCTATTGGCTACAAAGAGCAACATAATAGTTAAATCTTTTCTTTCTTAAACTTTTCCTTGATGGAACTGAACTGTATTAAGAATTGGATTACTTGGCAAAATCTGATTTTGACCAATAGTGTAGAAACGACGTTTTACCAGTGGTGCCTTGTGAATGCTCTTTTCCTGGTACAGATACATAACGTAACGATTTCTATAAATATACTCCCACGTTCACGTACAAACGAGGGAAGACAGCAAGACGGACAGCGACCGTAATGGGTTCTGGAAACTAAGTAGGATTTACTGCACGGTTTCTCTTTATCCTACAGTAACTTAGTGTCCGCTGCTTCTCTTACTTATATTGTACGGGCTGCACATATTCTTTTTCTTCCATTTTCCTTTAATTGAGTTATTCACAAACTGCAACACCTCAACTTTCCACGTTAATTAACACCATAGACTCATGGTCTTTTCCGAACGTACCTCCGACCAAAAAGCGATTCTCGTGGGTGGAAACCAAGGTTTTAGTTAATCATGCCTTTTGCGTTCTTGTGATGATATATCATAGAAAGTTTTATCCTCAAACACATATTTCTTTATATCTAAGAGAGTAACGAAATGCAAATTTTCAGATATTTAGCTTCATATTTTTGTAGTATAACTAAATAGGCCTAATTTCTTAAAATATTTTAGCCCCCATTTCACCCCGTTAGACCGATTTTCCAAAAATAGTAAAACACGTACTTTTATTTCTAACAGGGTAGCCAAATACTTACAAATTTTCATAGATTAACTTTGAAAATGCTTTCATAGTGAAATACTTTCATAAGACTTTTCATCGCCTATTTAATTCCCTTAGGGGGATGAATTCCAAAGACACTGAAACACGTATTTTTTGTGATGTTTAAAGCTTTCCCGGCATACTGATTGTTCCATAAAAACACGGGAGAACTGCCGGATATCAGTAACTTCCTGCTACGATATTTCGGCGCAGAGTCTTCTGGCCATCTTCAGGTGAAAAAATAGTTTTCTAACCGAGAATTCAAATATCAATTTTCATACATGTAGCTTTAAAAATGCTTTACGAGTTCTTTACCAGTTATTTCTTTTTAAAACAATTTCACACCCTATTTTATTCCTTAGTGACTGAATTTCCAAATATGCTGAAGGACGTATTGTGTTTTATTTCTAACTGAGAAACCAGATACTTGTTTTTGTAGTTCTAGCTTCAAAGTTGCATTAATAGGGACATATATTCCAAAAGCATTTCATCTCCTATTTCGCCTGCGTCACTCTTCTTAAATGATGTCTACAGTATAAAATCCACACCCGCTCAAATTTCAGGTTTGTATCCTTTGCGGTTTGGACTGGGTGAGTCAGTGAAATGGCCCTATTTCATCCCCTTAGGTGTTTAATTTCCTGAAAGAGTGAAACATGCCTTTTTTTTCATATTTTAGCTTGAAAATGCTTTCATAATGAATTATCTTCACGAAATATTTCATCCATATTCCACCCCGTTAGAGTTTAAATTTCCAAAAACAATTAAATGCGTATATTGTTTATTTCTGACAGAGAAGTCAAATACAAATTTTTATAGCTTTAAAAATGCTTTCTTAATGAAATATTCTGTAAAACATTTCAGCCCCTCTTTCACCCTCTTAGGGGTTGAATTTCCAAAACAGTGAAATATATGTTTTTTTTTTTATTTGTTACCGAGAAGTTAAATACCAATTTTCATAGATGTAACTTCAAGAACATTTTAGTATTTCTTTTATAATTTATTTTCAAAATAAACTTTCACCCTCTATTTCACCCCCTTAGGGGTTGAATTTCCAACAATGCTGAAACACGTATGTCTTCATTACTGAGCGAGAAACCAAACACGAATTTTCGTATTTCTAGCTTCAAAATTGTCTTAATAGCGGCATACCTAAAAAAAAAAAAATATTATCATCTCCATTTCACCCACATAGGGGTGGAATTTCGAGAAATCCCATCTTAAACTACGCCTATACATTATAAGATCAAGACCCTCGCCAAACTTCAAGTTCTGTTCTTAGCGGTTTGGGCTGGGCGATGATGAGTAGTCAGTCAGGATGTTGCCGTGCATAGATATAGTCACTTTCTTGGTACTGTTGGTGAAACCCGGTTGGTGGAATCTTTCCTGCTTCCCATGTGGAACCTAATAAATGGCTTTCGCATAACGTTCGACAGTATTCTTCCATTTAGCAACCTAAGGAAAAGCTCGGCACTTACAGACTCGCCACAAGTGAGAATGGTAGCGAATAATGTGTGTGAAAACGTCGGATTTAAGCTTTGGTCTATGTCGTGCTGGGTAATTCGTGATTTATCCCACGAAGCTCCTCCGGGAATACATTCGCTGGTAACCTCGGCTCAATCTTTCTTTAAGGAAATATTTTGGAAAAAGACCTATTTCTATTTATGTGATGAGAAGAAACACCTATTACGTCATTTAATAGGCACAATTTATTTTATTTATCGCATGGCGACAACAGCAAATATTGAGAAATACATACATGTTATAGATATGCATTTAAGGATTTAGGCACGAAGCTAATACATTCAAATTCTTAAAGTTAATAACTGAATGTCCTCCGCCAGTACATCCGTTATACTTGGCGCACGATCGTCAACTGTGCTACTTCTGCGCGCCATATGTGGCGCTCCCCATATAGAGCTACATCGCATCTTTTATCAGAAAACTAGTTGATATCTACGATAAAATATTAACAACAAGCCTACAAGTGCAACTGACGGACCATATACTTGTTAATACGACTGTCCAACAGTTAAGATGCTGTTGGATACGATCATTAAAGTGGTTAAACATTATCAAATTCATGTAGCAAAGTTTGGATCATTGTTTAAAGCATCATACAGAAACGGGGCTATTATATGCAAATATAACTCCAGCTTACATTATACGCTCTAACAACTTATAGGGCTAATTCAACCAGCCGACCTTAGTCGTTGTACACGGGCACACTACTAATGCTTGATGACAGCCCTGCGAATAGCAGTCTAGTACGTAAGTGCGGTAACACGGCGCAAGACAAAGAAAGGCACATTAACATAGCTGTCTCAACACAAAGTACTGTTAGTAGTTTCTCTCAAATAATCATAATATGGTACTATCGAGTCACCACTAGTGCCTATCTGCTATGCCCAATACGGACTGAAAACCTTAAAGGAAGCTGGAACTTTTCAAATAACACTCATCATTCAGTAAATTCCTATTGTCACAAACCTAATTTCATACCCTTGGCTTCTTTACACAATAGCTCGGTATCATTAACAGGTTGGGGCGTATGTACTTCTTCAGTGATGTGTTCGGCAAACGTTGACCCGTTCTTAGACAGCATACGTTCTTTACATCTTATGGCTACAGATCTGCCTGTCTGCCCTATGTAATACGCCGGGCAATCATTACATTTCAATTTATAAACTCCCGATAGAAATAGCTTATTATAATTGTTATCGCTAAAACAACATTCCTAAAACATAAAAAAATTCGTTTAAAGCTATTGTCGTGTTTTTGGCGCACGCGTTGCATTTTATACGATATGTTACCTAGAAACGGAATAGCTATAAATCTCCTACGTTCACCCCTGTTTCTCACGTGCCGCGTCAACGTGGAAACTGCCATTCTCGTCTTGCGCTCAACTATATCATCAACTATGTTGCGGCTATAACCATTATTACCGGCAATCTCTTTTAGGGTTCACACTTCTCTTTGAAAGTTAGCCTGGGTAAGAGGTAAATTTACTGCCCTGTGTAGACTCGAATTGAAAAAAGCCATTTTCTGCACCCACGGATGCGACGACCCATTGGGAATGATGCAATCCGTAAACGTAGGCTTTCGATAAATATTAAACTGTATCCCATCGTTGACAACCGATAAAGTCAAATCCAAGTAATTAATCTCTCTATTATTATACTCTAGTTTCATTGTGAATTTCATTTTTTCGTGCATCGAACTGAAATGAGTATGATACTGCTCCAGCTCCTTATGGGACCCATCTACCACAAACAACAAATCATCAACATATCGTGCATAGAATCTAATGTTATCTTTAACGTCCATAAGGCTGTTGAAAAAACCGGTTTCTTTTGAATTGCGCCTAGTATAACATGTAGTGCTGGAAGACATACGGTGCCATACGTAGTTTTACTTACGATCGAAACAGACTTAGGTCTGTTGAAATTATTTTATTTTATTGATCTTGACGCAGAAGCTGGGCTAAGACATTTTTCATTTTTAAAAGCTTATGTAAGTAATATGTTATCACATACGTAATTTTAGAAGTTTATGTATAGATTGTATTACTGGTCTAGATGTTAGTTTGATCACTTTTTAGAACTTCTGAAGAAGGCTATATTATTACAGCTGAAGCCATGGTCAAGATTTAGTTTCATCACTTTTTAGGACTTCTGAAGAAGGCTATATTATTATAGCTGAAACTATGGTCCAGGTTTAGAATAAACATAATTAGTGCAACTGTGGGCTGTTTTTCATTCGAGGTAATCTTTAATAAGCCCTTTCACCTAGTTGATGTAACCTCCAGACATAGTGTGAAGGCTACAGAACTGTCAAGTGTTAATATGTTGAAGCAAAGTACCAGTAGCCGCAAACAACAACAGACGTATAAAGTTTCCTGACCTATCAGTGGAATGGTTACAATATCTGTGGGGTGGTCAGTCTGAGGCTAAATATATTTAATGATGCGTTTGTACGAAAACTATGAATTGGAAGGCTTTAAGGTTCCTTTCACAATGTTATTATACAATTTTCTTCACACACACCACTACCGCCAGCATGTGCTACCTAGACTACAGGTGGACACTGCGGTTAACAACTTCAGCATCGAATCTTATGTTATCACCTGGGTCACCATAGCTTCCCCAAACCAGTGCGACATTGGCCAATAAGCCCCCATCTCTGATTCAAGAGATTTTGCGGGAACAGTGTATCACTAGAACGCTTTTACCGGTCCTGCAATCCAGAGCGCTTGCTCTCACGGAAAGACAAATAACTACAGAGAATAATTTCGATAGAGCTATCGCTATTCCTCAAAGATAAAGTTTCCTTCTTTATTAACATGAACAATTTACGCATAACAATTGGGGTGGTCCAGATTGCGGCATGTAACAGAGAGGAGCGTGTTCACAGATATCCTTCACTAAACAGGTAGAGTAAAGAGAATAAAATACAAGTACTTTGAATAATTCCGGTCATTACCGATGCGGCTATTGGTTGCAAATGATGCTGGTAACCTAGCCGCGTTTACAAATAGCCTTCCTCAGAGTCAGAATTAATTGTGCTACTGTCCTCGTTACGTCTCACGTTCGACTTGTTATTCGACAGTTCGTAGCTGCCCTAAGGTATCAGGTAGCATAAAAAATATCGATTTTTTAACGCATTCGTTCATACCCGATACCTACCATATCGAGGTACGAGTAAGATTCTGACTTAAGTAAAACGGTGACGACGGTCGCAGGTTCGAATCCTGCCTCGGGCATGGGTGTGTGTGATGTCCTTAGGTTAGTTAGGTTTAACTAGTTCTAAGTTCTAGGGGACTTATGACCTAAGATGTTGAGTCCCATAGTGCTCAGAGCCATTTGAACCATTTTTTTTTTAAACGGTGACGCATCCTGAATGTGGTTTACAAGTTTAACTACGCCGATCCGAGGGCGCCCAGCTTGCCGTTACTGATTAGGTAGCCAGAGTTGTTGACCCCCACAAAGTTACGTCAGAGAATGAATGACTGAATTGTTGGCACACGTCATCGAGTTCTTTAGCTCCCAAGGCTGAGGAGACGATTATAGTTAACTATTAGTTTAAAAATGCATTAGGTTAAAAATAAAAATGCAAACAAAGCCTTAAAAGTAAAATCAATGTCCAAGAAGAAGATTTTATAGTTGGTTGATCACTAAACTGAAAATTAGTGAACTAGCCACTCTTAAACAGTCTAAGACCCTCAAGCTACGAGTATAACCTAAGAGCTGGATAACTCACAAAATTTTGAAAGACGAACCACACTCGTCTCTTTGACAGATAAAGTAGAAGACTAGTCCCCACACAGATTTACTGATACCGTCTCGTTAGAATATACACTGAAGAGCCGAAGAAACTGATACACCTGTCTAATACCGTGTAAGGCCTCCGCGAACACGCAGACAGACGTGACGCAACACGATGTGGCATGGACTCGATTAATGTCTGAATTAGTGTTGGAGGGAACTGACACCATGAATCCTGCAGGGTTGTCCATAAATCCGTAAGATTACGAGAGGTTGTAGGCCTCTTCTGAACAGCACGTTGCAATGCGTCCCAGATAGCTCAATAATGTTCATGTGTGGGGAGTTTGGCGGTGAGCGGTAGTGTTCCTGGAGCCACTCTGTAGCGGTTCTGGACGCGTGAGGTGTCGCATTGTCCTACTGGAATTGTCCAAGTCCGTCGGAATGCACAATGGACATGAATGGATGCTGGTGATCAGATAGGATACTTACATACGTATCACGTTTCACAGTCGTATCTAAACGTACTAGAGGTCCCATATCACTCCAACTGCACACGCCCCACACCATTACAGAGTCTCCACCAGCTTGAACAGTCCCCTGCTGACATGCAGGCTCCATGGATTCATGAGGTTCTCTCCATACCCGTACACATCCATCCACTCGATACAATTTGAAACGAGACTCGTCCGACCAGGCAACAAGTTTCCAGTCATCAACAGTCCTATGTTGGTGTTGATGGGCGAGGTGTCGTGCAGCCATCAAGGGTACACGAGTGGGCCTTCGGCTCCGAAACGCCATATCGATGACGTTTCGTTGAATGGTTCGCACGCTGACGCTTATTGATGGCCCAGCATTGAAATCTGCAGAAATTTGCCTTAGTTTGCGCTTCTGTCACGTTGAACGATTCTCTTCAGTCGTCGTTGGTCCCGTTCTTATAGACTCTTTTTCCGGCCGCAGCGATATTGGAGATTTGATGTTTTACCGGATTCCTGACATTCACGGTACACTCGTGAAATCGTCGTACGGGAAAATCTCCACTTCATCGCTACCTCGTAGATGCTGTGTCCCATCGCTCGTGTGCCAACTATAACACCACTTTCAAACTCACTTAAGCTTGATAACTTGCCATTGTAGCAGCAGTAAGCGATCTAACAACTGCGCCACACAGTTGTCTTATAAAGGCGTTGCTGACGGGCAGCGTCGTATTCTGTCTGTTTACATATCTCTGAATACGCACGCCTGTACCAGTTCCTTCGGCGCTTCAGTGTAATACACATTCAATAAAAATGAGATGGCTTGAAATACTTACTCCACAAGCTTCACAATCTGATGGATTCTCTCGCTGGAGTAGAAAGCTATGGATCACAGGAGAAGACAATACGAACGTAGGTCAATGCCACTTCATGACGTATCTGTGAACAAAAGCAGGATCGTCACGATTTAAGAGTACTAGGTGAAGAACGGAATTGAAATGCGCGCCCATGCGTTGATTGGAGTTTTCCTTACTGTAATTCAGTCGGATATTAGGTTTGATCCTTGAATAAGTCACCATCACTTAATCTCTTCGTCATCCTCCATGACTGCTAAAATATTGTAAAAGTCAGCGACAGCATAACAGTGACATCTTCTCCGGAGGGCCTAACATTTTTTTAGTGTCCGCTGCCATATACCTTTCGTCTCAGTGGATGTACAGATTTCACGCACTAAGTCGTCTGTTTGCTCTGCTCACGTGAGAAGTATTAAATGATGATCACATTTGACCACAGTTTTTGATTATCTTTTTCAATATTTAACCTACGGAGATAGATAAAGAAACTCATATCTAAGTTTATAGCATTTGCAAATTTAAAGAAAACTTTTGACAATGTTGACTAGAATACACTCTTTGAAATTCTGAAGGTAGCAGGAGTGAAACACCGGGTGTGAACGTTTCTTTTTCACAAGTTGTACAGAAACAATACTGCAGTTGTAAGGGAAGTAGTGGTTGAATAACGATTGAGACAGTGTTGTACCCTACCCCAAATGTTATTAAATATTGGAAATTCTGTCACAGATAGAAAAGTATTTTGAAGAGCTGATGAACGAAATGTATAGCCTCTTGAAAATAGGTTATTTGATGAACATCAGCAAAAGTAAGGAATTGCCCTCGAATTAAATATTTTGTTGCTGAAGGGATTAGATTAGGAAATGAGACTGTAAATGTAGTAGATGACTTTTGCTGTTTGGGCAGCAAAATAACTAATGGTGACCAAAGTAGACAGGATATACAAAGCAGACTTACTATTACAAGGAAAGCATTTCTGAAAAAGAGTAATTTATTTACATCTAATAAAACTTTAAGGGTTAGGAAGCCTTTTCTGAAGACATTTGTCTGGTGTGTGGCTATATTCGAAAGTTAAACGTGAACAATAACTTGTTCAGACAAGAAAAGAAGAAAATATTTGGAAATGTGGTGTTAATGAAGAACGTTGAAGATTAACTAGTGAGTAAATACTGAGGCCAGCTCTGGGAAAAATAAATTTATGACACAGCTTGATCGATTCAGGGAATACATCCTTAGGCTTGAAGTAGTTGTCAGTCTGGTGAAGAAGGGTTGTTTGGGAGATAAAAATTGTAGAGGGGGACTAGAGGATGGATACAGTGAAGAGGTTGCAATGGGTTTAGGTTGTGGAGTCTTGCACAGGGCAGACTAGAGTGGAGATTTGCATCACACCAGTCTACGGATTGAAGATCACAACAACAGGAGTATGTTTGATCAATGGTGGCGAGCAGGAGGAATTGGTAATTTTAATTATTGTCGTTTCGCCAGTAAGGGAAAGCTAGTGTCGAAGTCCCAACCACGAGACCGTGCAACAAAATATCCTAGGTTACACCCGTAACTCATCTTATTGTGCCACGGTGCGAGAGGATACTATCCTGAAGTTACAAATTTACCTGACACCTGTGGACGTTGAACGGAGGCAACTCATTAGGGGTAGTTAAGAGAAGCAGTAGACTCCGAGGTTCACTCTCCTCTTTCTTTTCATTCTCTGTTCCGCAACAACAGAAACACTACTCAAGGCTTTATTACAGTCCTTCACAACATGCTGTAGCGTTTGTGTTGAAAAGAGCCAACAGCATGCTCGCTGACACACTTTCAATAAAAATACAAGAACTCACTTGCACATGTTTATGTTTACGTCAAGCGGTGTTTCTTTTTTCCTGTGCTAACTAAGCTGTGCTGTATCGAGCTTCCTGCATAATATACATTTACATATCTACTTGTCCTGTACAAATCACTTGCGGTGTAGGGCAAATGTTATCTACCGTGACAGCAAATTTTTCTTCCCAGTGCTTTCTCCGCTGCATCATTACCAAGCTTAAGACGTGATAGCACACATCGGGAGAAAGTTATTTCTTGTCTGGTGTAAGTGTCTGCCTTTTTGCCGAACTTTTCACACTACCTTCGGAGATGCAAGTGGATGAACGACGTTTCACGGCGCGTCCCCCCTTCGATAATGGAAACGCTACACAGATGTAAAACATAAAATTCGGCATATAAAGGGAAAAAAAGAATACAGAAAAAAATTTTAGACTCAGGAAGAAAGGTTAAGCCATTCAGTGCAGTAGTATGGATCTCACGTTTTTAAAAACCTTCAAACAGTTGTATTTGGGGTAGAAAGACAGAGGTTTAAGGTTTACTGTCTCGTCTATGACAAGGTCGTTAGAAAGGGAATACAAGCTCGGATTTTGGTAGTGGATTGGGCGGGAGGAAATGGGCTTTGTCCTTTGAAAGGAGTCAACCTATTTTTGACTAAAGTGATCTGGGAAAACCACGAAAAACTGAATCTGTAAGGCTGGGCGATGACCTAACGGACCGTCCCCCGAATACGAGTCCATTGTCTTACTACTATGCCAACTCGTTCGGTAACTGATTGTTGTAATTTGAGGAAATATTTATTTACTCACCGCGTCAAAAGTGATTCAGAATACATATAGTGTTATCGATCGTGTTTACGCACACATAGAAGCAGCGTAACTAAATACGCTCTTTAATATGTTTACTAATGCTGATCAGCTGATTGCTAATTTTAAACTTTAAATAAATTGCATTTTCTAATTAGTCACTATACTTTACGAATTACGCCGTTGCCGTTCCACAATCACGTGTCCATTAACGTTTTTAATTTAACAGCATTGCTCTCGTGAAATGAAAGATGTCAATAATTTTGAAGTTAATTTGCAAAAGCGTTCTGCTTGACAGCTGAGCATTTGAGCTTCACTATCACACACGTTTTACAGCCTATTCGTTACTTATTTATCGTTTAGAATGAACTCTTGTTCGATTTTCCCTAATTAAAAGTCAGCAGCGTCATGTTCCTCTGTTGGTAGCACTCGGCGGGTTCTGCATTGTGCTTGCCTTTCGATGTATACGTTGAAAGTTGGCTATTAAAGCGCCAGTTTCAATACTCAATTTTAGTTTTCCTACATTTCATTTATTTCGCCAACTAGTTACCGCAGCACTGTTGCAACGATGATTCTGTACACCGTGTTGAATACTGACATTGGCGCCTTATGAGATTTAACCCTTAACATGGACCACCCGCCTCACAGGTGGGTACAGATTCAACCTGTGGACACTGGTGTGCTGCAATTTCCGGTATTACCCTCAAATACCAAGAGAGACTAAGTCGCTCATGCGCGGTCGCGATCCCAGTGACATATAAAGTCATAAATATCCCATCCTTAGGTGCAATAATTACCATAAAAAGTTGTAATGAAGTGGTCTGCTGGCATTTCAGATGAATAATGTGTAGGATGCCGTGGGTCAGCCCGCATCTCGTGGTCGTGCGGTAGCGTTCTCGCTTCCCACGCCCGGGTTCCCGGGTTCGATTCCCGGCGGGGTCAGAGATTTTCTCTGCCTCGTGATGGCTGGGTGTTGTGTGCTGTCCTTAGGTTAGTTAGGTTTAAGTAGTTCTACGTTCTAGGGGACTTATGACCACAGCAGTTGAGTCCCACAGTGCTCAGAGCCATTTGAACCATTTTTTTGCCGTGGGTCAGTTTCTTCTCGAACGAAAAACATTATCTGCCATGATCCCCCATATATGAAGAATCTGAAACCTGTATAGAAGTGGATTTCGAAGACTCATATTTGCCAGGTACAGACGACATGCAACATTCTGTATCAGTTCTTCATCTGAGGTATCGGAAGCAGATTTAGAAGACGTAACTTCTGCAGCTTCATCAGATGATGATTACCGGCCAAATTGGGATCAGAGGTGTGAAAAACGATCCAGTGGAGATATAGAACAGGCTGTAATCTGTTCTGGAAAGCGATGGTGTTTTTCTTGGAATTCAAATTCGAAACCATTTTCCTCGAGAAACAGCCATTCAGAGACTAATGTTATAAACATACAGCTTTCATGCCTGAAAGAAGACTCTCGAAGATTACAAAATCCCGGTCCCGAAGATATTTGGCGTGTCTACTTCTCCGAGAATATAATAAATAATATTGTGAGGTGGACTAATTCCAAAATACAATGTGTGAAGCAAAAATTAGAACATCTGGGCAGTGTTTCGTACAGGAACAACTCAACATTTAGGAGCATCTGTAGTTTTTGGTCTCCTTATATTGTCAGGATTTTTCAAATCGTACAAGGAGGACTTTTCATATATTTTTCTACCGGTGCAATTAGTCGTGAAATTTGCCGGAGTAATTTGTCGGAAAAGAGGTGTAAAGTGTCGATCAGGGCCTTGCGCCTTGACGATTCAAAAACGACGAAGCAGAGAGAGAAATTAGATCCACTTGCAGCCATTTCATTTCTTTTTGAGAATTTTATTTTGACGGTTGCCCGCGGAATTAAGAAATTGGAGCATTGCACAGACGAGATGTTGATTCCTTTCGAAGGTCGATGCCGGTTCAGAATGCACATACACAACAAATCGCCCAGATACCGCATAAAGGTAATGTGTTTGACGGACGGCAGGGGTTCATGTGTGCATCGGCATAAACAGTGACGGCGTGGAGCTCACTGTCGAGGAAAATCAACTAAGCAAGCCCTTTCAAGCAGTAGTATGATAATCGAAGTGGTAAAAGGTACCCCCCGAGCAGGCAGTTAGCAACCAAACTCACCCACACAAACAGTAAATCAATGTCGCGCTTCGTAGTGCCGCACACTATGGAGGTTTTGTGGTGCTCACAAATGCTCGTTGTGTTGACTGAGTACGCCATTCCTAGGAAGTGTGGCCTCGTCAGCGAACAACACGTCAGCTGGAAAATGCACATCTCGGTCAGTTTGTTGCAGAACCCACTGTGCAAAATACACGTGTAGGACGGTCCTTAACTGCACCCTTCGGAGATGAATGTCGTATAAGGACTAGGTGTTCAAAACACGCAGGACACATGAAACGTTCTTACGTCGGAGGCAACGGCACGCATACTGGTGCTTGGGTTAGTCTCCACGGCGTCTAACTTTCTTCCTTAACGACCGAATACGCCGATCGTGGCCCGCCTTCACCAACCCTACCATTACTTAATTTTGATACAAACGTGCAACAAACTGGAGCGTTGTTGATGTCTATCTGGGTAGCGTTCTCGATAAACGCGTCCAGCTGATCGTCCATTGCACTCAGCTATTCTATACGTGACGTGCACATCTGCAAGCTCACCGTTCGTATTCCGTTCCACGCTTCTCGTACGCTGGCCAGCGCTCGAATGAGGAGACCGTCACGCTACCCTCCAGTATTCTCATGTACGGCACCACCTAGCGGCGTACGGCGACGCTTACGGTCATGGGTTGCCATGCTATTCTCAGTTCTTATGGTGAGTCGCACCTCCCATAGAGCCGCGCGGGATTAGCCGAGCGGTCTAGGGGCGCTGCAGTCATGGACTGTGCGGCTGGTCCCGGCAGAGGTTCGAGTCCTCCCCCTGGCATGGGTGTGTGTGTTTGTCCTTAGGATAATTTAAGTGAAGTAGTGTGTTAGCTTAGGGACCGATGACCTTAGCAGTTAAGTCCCATAAGATTTCCCACACATTTGAACATTTTTGAACCTCCCATAGAAGACTGTCGTAACACTTTTGGGACACCCTGTACCTACACTTTCGTTAAGCTTCCGTAATCGAGTGGTCAACGTGGCTGACTACCACACGGAGGTTTGGAGTGCAGGTAGTGTCAGGGATTTTTCCTAGGTGGAGGAGGAACTGGTATGCCTTGTGCTCAGCTGCATGAAGCCAATTGAGGAGTAGGAGTAGGGTCGCAAGGTCAAGAAATCCGACAAAGACTGGGAAACCGGTGTGCTGATTACATGCCCGTCTACACTGCATCGAACTGACGCCATTGGCAGAGGATGACATGGCGGTCGGTCGGGAACGATTGGCCCCAGTGGGGCCAAAACGCAGAATGCCATCTTTACCTCACTGTAGCCTGAGGATGAGCTCTTTATAGCGAAGCATGTTACTTCATTAAATGATTTAAAAAATTTGTGACTGATAGCGACCTGTAAACACCTTTTCGCAAGGTAGATATCTTCCAAGTAGCAGTCTCGCCTTGAGCACCGCATCGGAATATTCTTTGAGAATAGAACGAGGAGAGATCAGCGATGATGACCGGTGCTTCAGCCACTGCCGCCGTCGCTCTTTCTGGGAAAGCCGGCCGGCACGCCGCGGATTTCTCGGAACGAGCGGCACTCGCCGGCCGCCGGATTTTGAGCGCTCGCCGCCCCGACGCGTGTGGCAGCCGCGGGCAGGCGCGCACGCCACGCGCCGGCCGCATTCCCGCGTCGCTTTGTGCCACTGGCAATTACTCGATATGAGCGCCGTTAACATTCCGTCCCTGGAGCCAGCAGCCTTGGGGGGCTGCTATGCCCGCGGAATAGTGAGCAGCGACGCAAAACCCCGCCGCTTTCTGGAATGTCGCCGTCCGCGTCGGCGCCCTCGCTGCCCACTAGGAATGTGTGGCGCAATTCACAGTCTTTTCCTTGCTTCGTCGCCATCAGCTTATACCGATTAATCGGTGGCGGCGGCGTTTGCCCAGCAAGAGGCGCTTACGCACTGGCCGGCCTTGCTTATCTGGAGTGGGGAGCGCTCGAGTCTTCAGCTGGCTTCCATCCAACACGGATCATCCCGCACTTTCCATCACTGAAAATTGGAACACAGCTAGTACAATATGAACCACTTTTTTTAATGTACCATTTGAGCATTTGAGCATTTCGTAACACGAGGAGAATTTTTTTTTTTCTTCATTGAGTTTCGATTCTGTCTGTGAAGGGGGCGGCCTGGCAGCAGCTTCACCACTCTTCAGCCTACAGAATTTGTTTTAAAAAGATGAAGGTAATAAACAAAAAAGCAGGCGATAAAATCGGTGACTTAAATGGTAAAATGGCGGAAAGTCGGGGAACTTAAAACAGAAAACAAAGGGTTGATGATGCTAATAAAATACAGATGAAGCAGACAGGTAAAATAATAGACCGACAATTAAAAACACAAGATGACAGTCTGGTTTCTGTTCGCAGGAGATATAAAATTCACACCCAGCGACAGCATGGTTTCTGTTCACAACACTTTGGAAAGACGAACAACACTGAACACTCACTTCAACACTACAAAATTGGCCAAATATGACATACCACAGCCGAGGACGGATAGAGGGAACCTGGACAGATGATGGGAAAGGAAAGGGGAGGGAAGGAGAGGAAAAAACGAAGTGGAGGGAGGGGGGAAAGGAGCCGATGGAGGACGAGGACCCATAAGACGGGGGGGGGGGGGGGCTGGGCAGATACGACAGGGAGTGGGGAAAGGCAGAGGAGGGGTATACAAAAGGACTCGGGGGGGGGGGGGGGGGAGGCAGAGAGAGGTTAGGTGTGGAAGAGGGGCAAGAGGGAGCCTGGGGAAAGGACAGAGGAAAGGAGGGGGGTGAGGATCAGAGTTCATAGGAGGGATAAATGGAGGGAGAGGGCATCATCTGGGAGGGGGAGATGATGGAATCCACCTTGGGAAAGGAGATGAAGGGTGTAGAAATGGTGGGTAGAGGGGAGACAACAGTAAAGGCGTGGTAGAGCGCAGAGATTGGAGAGGAGAGGAGCAACCAGGGGGTGAGGGGGATCAAGGCAGTGGAAGGTGTAGAGTATGCAGATATGTTCATGGAATAGGAGCAGATGGGGGAAAGGAACAAGGTCGTAGAGGATCCATGTGGGGGATGGGAGGCATATATGGAAGGGAGGCGGAGTGCATGGCGCTCGTGGATCTGGAGGGACTTATAGAATTTGGGGGGCGTGGGGCAGATATCCAGGTGGGACTGGCCTAACAGAGGATGGAACAGATTAAGTATTTGTAGCTGTGGCGGATGGTAGAGGTGTGCAACCCCCATGTCCAGCCAGAGAGGAGTTGGAGGAGTTGGAGGCGTTTGTGGGCTTTCGATTGGATGGAGAGGAGATGAGGAATCCAGGTGAGGTGACGGTCAATGATGAGGCCAAGGTAGGTAAGGGTGGGGGGAAGCGGACAGGACGGGTGCAGATGGTAATGGAGAAATCCAGGAGCCGGAAGGAGCGAGTGGTACGACCTACGATGATTGCCTGGGTCTTGGAAGGATTGATTTTCAGGAGCCACTGGTTACACCACGCAGCAAAAAGATCAAGGTGATTCTGGAGAAGGCGCTGGGACTCTTGGAGGGTAGGAGCGAGGGCAAAGAATGCAGTGTCATCTGCATACTGCAGGAGGTGTACTGGAGTGGGAGGGGGGGTCACATCTGCCGTGTACAGGAGTAGAGGACGGAGCCCTAGGGCACACCTGTAGAGGGGTAGAAGGTGTGGGAATCGGCATTATGGATGGTAACATAGTAGGCGCGCCAGGAGAGGAAGGAGGCCATCAGATGGATGAGGAGAAATTGTTGAGTGAGGATATCTATACACCACGGGGAATGCTACAGATCTGGTCATGGACCATATCGAACGTACCTGAAAGCGATTAAGATGCGAAAGTGTGATGTACCCCGTTAGTCCAAAAAGCTTCGAGACTGGACTGTAAAAAAAGAGAAAATTTAGGATGGTTGTTATAAGACTTCAATTTCTTCTTGGCTAATTTAGGTAGAAAAAATGCGGAATGTGAGTGCGACATCGTGGAATATTCCCACTTCTCCCCCTATAATTTCATAAAGTTCCGATAGGTGGTGGCACTATACGTACCCTTCAAAATGGCACTCTAATGGAGGTGCGTTCCAAATAGAGAACTGTCGTTGAGTTTCTTTCAGCAGATCGCAGGTATTCATCGGCGGTTTCTACTTGGACTTGGTTGTGAACAAAAGCACGGTGAGTCGATGAGCGAGGAGTCTGTCGTCGTCGCAACAAGGTCCGATCTCCTGCTTGCTGGCTTACCGCGCAAGGTTGTGTCTCTTGCAGAGTTAGAACGCATGGACACTCTCATTCGACGTGATCGCCGGATCACAATTAAGTTCCTTACTGTTCAGCTGGACGTCTCTGTCGATGGTGCTGATGCATTCGTACACCAGATGGGGTATTCAAAGATGTGTGCCCACTGAGTTGCTCGCCGCCTAACAGAAGACAAAGAGCAACGAAAGACCATCTGTGCTACATTACCTGCACGTTACAGGGCCGATCGAGACAATTTTTTGTCAGACACCGTCACAGGCGATAAAAAATAGGTTCATCATTTCGAACCAGAATCGAAACCGCAGTCCAAGGAGCGGCGACAGAGCTCTCCGTCGAAAAAAAAAAAAAAAAAAAAAAGCTCAAAGCCGCACCCTCAGTTGGCAAAGTCATGGCGACGGTCTTCTGGGACTCTCAAGGGGTTTCTGTTTGATATTCTCTCCCTCGGTGCAACAATCATCTATGGAGTATATTGTACTTCTCAGGGAACTGTAGAAACGACTTCAGCATGTTCGTCGCCACAAAAATGCAAGCATATTTCTTCTCCACAACAACGCATGGTCTCGCACAAGTCTGCGTTCTCGAGAGGAACTCACAAAACTTTGTCGTGCCGCTCTTCCTCACCCACCCTACAGCCCGGATCCCACACCTTTCGACTTCCATGTGTTGCATACTGTAAGGTGGCGGGAGACAGTCGAATTCAAAGGAAATTATGTTGAAAAATAGGGTTTGTGGAGAATAATACGGTGTATTGGAATCCTGAATAAAACCAATCTGCTTTCAGAAGAAAATGTGTTGAATTACTTACTGTAGGCTCCACGTATGTAGCCTCCACCCCCACCCCTTCCCCTCTCACTTGAGTACAACGCTCAGAACTTTCAAACAACCGCGTGAAACATCCTTCTGAGATATTGTTCAACTCTCCCGTTGCACTCGCTGGAGAGATGGTTACTTCTTCAAATCGTCGAGCCTTCGTGTGAATTTGTACACTTTGTCGTTTTGTAGCAGGTTCGTATCGATAATACCAAGTCTCGTCACCCGTCGTGATTAATGAAGGAAAAGAATTGCTCACGTTTTGCATTTCATCAAGTCGCGGGAGGCATCCACGCGTTCGAGAGTCAAGGCGTGCTGCATGAACTTTGCACACACTTTCGCCCACGCTCACAACCGACTAGCCGAATGCACATTTGTTGTGCAGAGCTGTTAGTTATTGCACTGACGTTGCTCATACGCCACAAGTAAAATCGGTCTCGGAACGGACGATTTATATGACTATGGGAAATTCGGATCCACAGCGCTGGTCCCTATGGAGAGTGCACTGTGCAAGTATGTCAGAAGAAGAAGTGTCCATGGTGAGATATACAAGTACGTCTGATGCCAGGAGTGACATAGTGTACTATGTACTATGTACTTGTTACATTCACAAAAAACAGAATGGTAGCCACATTGCTTGTGAAACTGTCACTACGGAAGAGACTTCAAACACAAAAAGACAACAGGAAGCTTACGTTACATCTGTGATGGTATCATTAGAGATGGAACGTGAGCTGGGACTGAGGAAGGAGGTCCATCGCGTGGTTTTCGGAAACGGTTAGCTGTCATTTGCCTTAAGCGATGTAGAGAAACGACTAAATACAAGAATGCGAACGGGAGGACGGCGATTTGAAGCTCTGGACCCCCAGAATATGGGTTTTGAATACTACTTAATCTGTCGACATAAAAGTTTTGTGGGTATGGTACCGCGTCATATTGTATAAAACTACTTCTGGAGAAAACCAACGTTTCGGCCACAGTTGCAGCGGCGTTCTTCTGAGTCTACTGGTGCGTTCTAGCTATGCATTGTCCATTGTATTTTGTTATTACTGTTCATTGCGCATGCCATTAAATCATAATTTTAAAATTATGCCGCACTGTCAACACGAGGAGCGAGCACTACCGGCGAGTAACTGCCGCCACGCGTGCCAGAGATAAGTCTTTGCAGTCGCACTGTCCTCTGTGTCCTCGGTGGCTCGAATGGATAGCGCCTCTGCCATGTAAGCAGGAGATCTGGGGTTCGAGTCCCGGTCGGGGCCTTCATTTTCAACTGTCCCCGTTGACTTATATCAACGCCTGTATGCAGCTAGGGGTATTCATTTCATTGTAATTTAATTTAGTTTAGCTTAAGTAGTGCGTAAGTCTAGGGACCGATGACCTCAGCAGTTTGGTCCCTTAGGAATTCACACGCACTCAATGTTACACAACGTCTGAACTGTAACGACTGCCACTCGCGTTGAGTGAACATCTCCATGACGGTTTCGCGCTTGCTAAACGAACGTGCTTGGAAGAACGCTACTTTTTTTCTCTATTTCCTGTATCAGTCCTATCTGGTAATGGTCTCAGAGTGACGAGCAGTATTCTAACATCGATCGAAGGAAGTCTTTGTAAGTTACCTCCATGTTGGGAGACTACACTTCCTGAGGATTCTGTCTTTTCTACTATTAATTTTATGTGGATGTTTCACTTTAAACTGCTGCGTACTCATATTGACAGATATTTAATGGATGTGACGACTTGTGCCTTTTCGGCAGTCGTGTAGTTATGCAAAAACGGATATTTCCACCTGTTTAAGTTCAATAAGTTACAACTGTTTATGCTGAAGGTCATCCCTGTGCCAAACGTCCATGCTCTGCGGATCTTCCGAAATTTCGCTACTATTTCTTAGCGTTACGAATTCTCTATATATGTTAGCATCATTTGTGAAAAGCCTCATATAGCTTGCGACTTTGTACATTTTTTCTGTATATTGTCAAGATTAATCGTCTTTTCCTTTAACGTATTACGCAATTCTTTTACGTCTGCAGAATTCTTTTCGTTAAGAATGAAATACTGTGTTCTGTTTACGAGGAACTCATCCATACAACCAGAAAGCTTGTGTGATGCTCTGTACGCAAGTATTTTGTTCATTAGGTGGCTATGCGGAACTGTATCGAATGTTTTCCGAATGCCGAGGAACATGGCACCAGTCTAGCTGCCATTGTGTACTGCCTTCTGTATCTCGTGAAAGAGCGATCCACGTTCACACGATCGTTGTTCGTGCCATGTCGGCATTTACTGATAGTCGCATCAAGGGGCAATGACCACTCTTCGGGCTGGGAGACGCCGGAGGTTCTCTGGCGCCTCGTTCGACCGTGAGTTAGGAGGTGGTTGACGGGAGTGGAACAAGCCAGAAACGTGGAGGATGAGGCGTGGCTGCTGGACCGAGAGAACTGGCCGGGAACGAGTGGTGTACTGTGGCTAAATAGTGTTATAACGCTAAAAACAAAATAAAACAATAGGTGCGCTTGAAGCACAGCTCAAGCAGCTTTACTGCAGAAGTATCAATACTTGTTCGGGAAACATGATAACAGTATTTGTGGCGATGTAAGGACATAAGAAAGCCGAAGTTTCTGTTAAGGTATGGCTGTTCTGTGCTTCTGCTCAGAGTTTACTGAAGAAGACTCTTGAAACTGTTCAGCGCTCTTTGTCACGGTCTCTCTCTTGTGACATGCCGAGTACTATTCTGGTTCGGCGACAAGGTGTTGAATTTAATAGTGGTTAGTCTTTTGCAGTGTGTCATTGGTAATTAAAAGGAACACTAAACGCGTTAAAGGCTCCCATTATAAGGCACCAGAGTAATAGCCTGGTGTTTCTCAAATAGTTTTCAAATTGGTTCAAATGGCTCTGAGCACTATGGGACTTAACATCTGTGGTCATCAGTCCCCTAGAACTAAGAACTATTTAAACCTAACTAACCTAAAGACATCACACACATCCATGCCCGAGGCAGGATTCGAACCTGCGACCGTAGCGGTCACGCGGTTCCAGACTGAAGCGCCTTTAACCGCACGGCCACACCGGCCGGCTCAAATAGTTTTGTAGTAATCTGACCTCGTTACGGGTAACTGAATATTACTTGTTAAGATGATGAAATGCTGTTGTTTCCAGTGAATAACATATGCCAGTCTGAGGGACCGCTATCAACTATCGTCGTTCAGCGGTTCCTGCTCCATACACAGCCATTATCCATCAAAATGACCATATGTCTGAAGATGGTCAGGTGGTGATCGAAACCAGTCATCTTTCAATAAATGTGCCTTGTGATCTAGACTGTTACAATGACTTTCAAATATTACATTTGGATCACTGTTATTTCCAGTAACACTTTCAAAACCAATCATTACGTTGCACTAGTTATGCCATTTACACTTGGGCTAGCTACGGTCTGTTTATGCATTTTATTACTTGCGTCACTGTTGTGTAATTTTATCAGTGAATTTGCCCTTCTACACTACTGGCCATTAAAATTGCTATACCACGAATATGACGTGCTACAGACGCGAAATTTAACCGACAGGAAGAAGATGCTGTGATATGCAAATGATTAGCTTTTCAGAGCATTCACACAAGGATGGCGCCGGTGGCGACACCTACAACGTGCTGACATGAGGAAAGTTCCCAACCGATTTCTTATACACAGACAGTAATTGACCGGCGTTACCTGGTGAAACGTTGTTGTGATGGCTCGTGTAAGGAGGAGAAATGCGTACCATCACGTTTCCGACTTTAATAAGGGTCGCATTATAGCCTATCGCGATTGCGGTTTATCGTATCGCGACATTGCTGCTCGATCCCTGAGTGAACACATGGGAACGTTTGCAAGACAACAACCATCTGCAAGAACAGTTCGACGACGTCTGCAGCAGCATGGACTATCAACTCGGGACCATGGCTGCGGTTTCCCTTGACGCTGCATCACAGACAGGAGCGCCTGCGATGGTGTACTCAATGACGAACCTGGGTGCACGAATGGCAAAACGTCATTTTTTCGGATGAATCCAGGTTCTGTTTACAGCACCATGATGGTCACATCCGTGTTTGGCGACATCGCGGTGAATGCACATTGGAAGCGTGTACTCGTCATCGCCATACTGGCGTATCACCCGGCGTGAAGGTATGGGGTGCCATTAGTTACACGTCTCGGTCACCTCTTGTTCGCACTGACGGCACTTTGAACAGTGGACGTTACATGTCAGATGTGTTACGACCCGTGGCTATACCCTTCATTTGATCCCTGCGAAACCCTACATTTCAGCAGGATAATGCAAGAGAGCATGTTGTCCTGTACGGGCCTTTCTGGATACAGAAAATGTTCGACTGCTGCCCTGGCCAGCACATTCTCCAGATCTCTCACCAGCTGAAAACGTCTCGTCAATGGTGGCCGAGCAACTGGCTCGTCACAATACGCCAGTCACTACTCTTGATGAACTGTGCATGGGCAGCTGTACCTGTACACGCCATCCAAGCTCTGTTCGACGCAATGCCCAGGCGTATCAAGGCCCTTATTACGGCCAGAGGTGGTTGTTCTGGGTACTGATTTCTCAGGATCTATGCACCCAAACTGCGTGAAAATGTAATCAGATGTCAGATCTAGTATGATATATTTTCCAATGAATACCCGTTTATCATTACATTTCTTCTTGGTGTAGCAATTTTAATGGCCAGTAGTGTATTATAGACTCAATCTACCAAGTGCACGAGTAGTTATTTTGGACCGAACTCCCTGCTTCCGTAGCAACGTTGATTCCTCTATGGTACGTTTTCGGTCTCCAGAGGTGTCATAACACGCGACCAAAAAACATGTTCCAAAGTTGTACAACAGACTGATGTCAGCAATATAGGCCTACAGTTATGTGCGTCTGTTCGACGAGCATTCATTTGAAACAGAAATGATGTGCGTAATTTTCCAGTCATCCTGCGTCACAGAAAAGACACCTATCAGTAGAGGTGATTCAGACGCGTTTCCCCTGGTAAATGGCTTTGTCTAATTTCTATGCTGCTGTAACTCATTTCATTGCTTGTCATTTCGACATCTGTGCGATATCGTTCGAGCAAGGCTCCTTTCTCGAGCAATCCGTCTTCGTCTGCGGCAATAGGCTTGTGGTATCTTACTTGTTTTGGCCATCTTGTTTTACCTTCTTTCATACAATTAACATCTTTTTCACCTTTTCTGAAATACATTCCCAACTTTAATGTTGAATAAGTTACTATACATCTTCTACAACACTTGACCATTTTCGTCTCCACTTTGTTTGCCCTTAACTTTGACTCTGTGTTTAATAAAATTATTTCAGTCGTATAATCCTCTAACTGTTCCCTACTTTCTATTGGCAGGTATGCATCCTCGACAAACTTTATCTTTATATCTGTTCTTGTTTTGCCATCACCTGTATTCCTGAATTTTTTCCACCTTCTTATTCGTTCGCTGTCAACTGCTGTCAATTGTAAATCGACTTCACCAAGCGGTGGTGAGGCCGTGTAGGTAACCTCTCTTTTCAGAATGAGACTTTCACTCTGCAGCGGAGTGTGCGCTGATATGAAACTTCCTGGCAGATTAAAACTGTAAGCCGGACCGAGATTCGAACTCGGGATCTTTGCCTTTCGCGAGCAAATGCTCTATCAACTGATCTACCCAGGCATGACTCAGGAGTGCTAGTTCTCCAGGTTCGCAGGAGAGCTTCTGTAAAGTTTGGAAAGTAGGAGACGACGTACTGGCAGAAGTAAAGCTGTGAGGACTGGGCCTGAGTCGTGCTTGGGTAGCTCAGTTGGTAGAGCACTTGCCCGCGAAAGGCAAAGGTCCCGAGTTAGAGTCTCGGTCCAGCACACAGTTTTAATCTGCCAGGAAGTTTCAACCTCTGATTTGCCTCTGGATGTACAACTCATTAAAACAAAACTATACAACGATAAATAAATCTTCACAGTTGTTCAAAGCGTGTGTGTGGCATTCAACAAATACGACTAATATTACGCGACAAATGCAACGAACTACTATGAAAGACTTTTTGACTTTTCTACTTGATATACACTGCAAACTAACGGAGGAACGTGGCTGTCGGAACTCCTAGATAAGGCGCAGTTACTATTTCTGAATAACTCTGTGGGTAGATCGTAACTCGGCAAGATCTTGGGTGGCGCCATTAGGCAGCCTACCGCAGTATCTCGCCTGTACCTCGTGTACCAAGTTACTGGCATTACCACACGCAGCAGTGCGGTGAAAGGGCCGGTAGAGTCGGTCTCGCAGCGCAAGAAATACGAGAAAGGCACGCAGGATAGGAGGAAAAATTAATATATCAAAGCGTACGTCCCAAACGTCGCCGGCCGGCGCGCGGTAGGGGCATTAGGCTCAGCTGCGAATGAAACGAGCGTCCATCACGGCGCTGTCAGCGTCTATTACGGCGGCTGACGGCCCATAAAACATGGCGCCGCGGTGGGAAAGGCGAGAGAGGGTTGGCCGACGCCGCCGCCGCCGCAGCACTATACGTCCGCGTCACTCCGCATCCGTGACGCGGGGGCTTCTTCTGCGCCATCAGTGCGCTCTCGCGTCTTCCGGCTCGGCCGTAGGCCACGCATTCTTTTGTTTGTCCGGTACAGACAGCAAAGTCTACTCGCCTTCTAAACATTACAGGACTACATTCTAACGACTTTACAGGCGGCTAACGCACAGCTAACATCTCTTGTTGCCGATGGCTTTTTGGTTAAGCACTATGTTATACTCATTTGTACTGCAAACACCACTGGATCCAGGTAACGCCAATAGCACTTTAAATGGAGACAGCTATTTTGCAGCTCGCATTACGTGATATGTAATACGTAATATGTTATATAAAATAACTGGCCAAGTGCGAGTAAGACCCACACACTGAGAGTGTCGTACAAACTTAATTATTTATATGGACAGTTCATTCATCCTGAGAACCGAGAATCTTGAAGATTCTTGCCTGTTCTCGACATCTATACAATTCCTTACACTAGTCCGGACGTACAAAGGGGACTTTAGTTTAGATATGTAAGACGAGAAGAGTTAATAAATTATTTTTATTTACTTAGTAGAACATTACTATGATTTACATTATATGTTTGCGTGTTGCAATACTTTTTTATTATGCTTTTGATGGATGCCGAATACAAAGTAAGTTCTAATGGCAAAACAATATTTTCGATGTGATGTAACTACAATTTAACCATTTTCAAATTTTTCTCCTTTACTTGTGCTGTGAAATCGTGTTTCTTGCCCAATTTTATGATTCTCGGTTAACGGGGCTGCTTTAACAGATTATCATTGTACTTCATAATGGAATAATGGCCGAAATCTAGAGAGCACAGAAGACAAATATCGTAATACATAGTGAAATGGCGGTTTGCTCTCTCAGATATTTTGCATGACTATGGCTCAGTACCATCGAAAGCTTTTTACCCTACAGGTTCTTTTAAGTGAGGTTGTGAGTACCAAAATACGTGACATAAATGGTCGTATCTTTCGACTGCACTGACATAGAACCTTAATTCTTTTTACACCGCCAAGGCCCCGCAGATCTTAGTAGTTGTTGTTGTTGTCGTCTTCAGTCAAGAGAGTGGTTTGATACAGCTCTCCATGCTGTTCTATCCTGTGCAAGCTTCTTCATCTCCTAGTACCTACCGCAACCTACATCCTTCTGAATCTGCTTCGTGTATTCATCTCTTGGTGTCCTTCTACGATTTTTACCCTGCACGGTGCCCTCCA
Organism: Schistocerca serialis cubense; assembly: GCF_023864345.2. Classification (NCBI taxonomy): domain Eukaryota; kingdom Metazoa; phylum Arthropoda; class Insecta; order Orthoptera; family Acrididae; genus Schistocerca; species Schistocerca serialis. Next base: position 449,142,360 of record NC_064642.1, on the reverse strand, counting down.
ATGCTAAATTGCTGGTCCCTTGATGCCTCAGAACATATCATACCAACCGATCCTTTCACATAGTCAAATTGTACCACAAATTCCTCTTCTCCTCAATACTGCTCGGTACCTCCTCATTGCTTACTTAATCTACCCCAGATCTTAGTATGTGACGTAAATTTTTGCTTGCTACGTCTTCCGTTCTTAATAAAAATGGTTCTTAACAATCGGACAGACACACACACCCACACACAGACGGAGGAGCAGACAACAGAGCGATCGTATGAGAGTTCCGTTTCTACCGACTCAGGCTGAACCGGTAGGCAGTCGATATTCAAAGATACTGGGGCCGCATCTGTTGGTAGTGCCTTTCCCGGTGTCCCCCTAGGTGGCGGCGGGGTCGTACGATGAGGCTGTAGAGCGCTGTACGCGCATCGCCTGATGGGCTTCTCGCCTGCAGCGAATGCAAGTCCGAGTGAGTCTTCGCATGTGGGAGTGATGCCGCGGAGTTGGCACAGTGTTACCTTGGACGGACGTTCGGCGGCAGCATTTGTATTAGATGTTCGCAGCGTCATCTGGACGTGAAGTTGAGTTCGAGCTATAGCTGGAGTTTAAACTGATCATTGACAGCAAGGTGTTATGCCTGCCGGCTCAGCCAGTCCACCGTTGAGATTACGACTGTGTGTGTGTGTGTGTGTGTGTGTGTGTGTGTGTGTGTGTGTGTGTGTGTGTGTGCTTGAATGGTCTGGCTGTTCTAGTTACAGGACAACAGACGCCCATGCTGTCTGTTAATTTGGCTGAATGTCGCGGTATTACCTGTGGATTTTCATCGTGGCGACAGGACGACAGCGCAAACAGATAAACGCTGAGCGTTACGGTCTTATATACAAACATTTGTCAGCGTTGATACTAATGTTCGCCACCTATTAGAGTTGTATTAAGGGTCTCTAGATGTCCGAGAGCATTATGTTAAAGTCTATATTGTGGGTGGTGGTACACTATGTCCAGACGCTTCCCGAGTTGTGTATTTTCGTTGTAACTCAGTGCCGTTACGTTCTGTGTAGGGGAGACAGGGACGGAATGGACTGCCGAGACAGAACGGTCTCGATGGTCGGATGTCGTCTAGAGGCACTAGAGTGCGATCATACGGACAAGTGTTTACGAAGTCAATGTCTGTCATCGTTTAGTAAGGTTGCAATTATTGTCGCGCGCCAGTTACGGAATCTGTCTACAAAAGTGAGCGTATTCGCTGTCCTGGTATAACTTACCGGAAATTTTCCAGCTAAGGTTAGTCTCAGTTTTTTCTTCACAGTCAACGTTTTGTCCACCTGTTTCAGGATGTTCTTATCTATCTTTGTGTACAACGCAGTTGGAAAAAATATTGTTTGCGGTGGTTACTGGATATTTTCTCAATAGACGCGCCATTGGGGGACGAAATGGTCTACTGGTACACTGACGAATTCTACCGCATGTTTTTTTATTTCTCGTTTGCAGATGGTACGTCATTATGCACAGAAAACGGACAGACAAATTGGACCACGAAAAACATGGGACAAACTGTTGGATCGGTAATTAATAAAACTATGGCCCACTGAAAATCAGCAAAACAACTTGTCGTGCCTGTGACAACTTTAAAACGAAACGTAAAAAACGGGAAGGAGAATCCCCATTCATCAACTGACAGAACCTGCGGAAAAAAGCAATATGTTTTCAATAAGGAGCAAGAGTTATAACTTGTGAAATGTCTTAAGGATCTGCAAAACTCACGTATTGGTATGACTATGAAGAACAGCGCAGATTAACGTATCAGCCCGCAGAACGAAACGGATGCCCGCATCCATTCAGCAACGAAACGGAAATGGCTGCAGAAGATTGTGTCCTTGGATTTCTAGCTCACCATCCTAAGTTTCATGGAAACAGAAGCCACATCTGGCGCGCGTGCTATGGGATTCATTTAAGTTGCAGTATCACAATTTTCGGCTTATTGACTACAGGTGTCGACGAAAAACAGAGTAACTAGAGAAAGAATTTACAACTGTGAAGGGACCAGTATAACTATCTTACCGAAATAGCACTCAGAAATTATTTCAAGTAAAGGACAACATCGAATCGGAATGGTCATACCTGAAGAACGTGGAAATACAGTGACAACTGAAATTTGTGGTTCAGCGGACGGAATATTCATACCTCCGATGTTGATCTATCTTAGGAAAAGGAAACAGCAAGAATTCGAATCTGGTTTGCCACCAGGGCGTTGAGCCAAGCTCATGAATGCGGATGGATGACAAGCGAAATATTCTTATTCTGGTTTCACAGGTTGATGGACTTTTCTAAAGCAAAGACACAAAGTCCTGTTCTGCTCCTCTTTAATGGGCATGACTCTCACACGAAAAACTTAGTAATCGAACTAGCTCGGAGTGACGGTTCTATTTCACTAAGTTTTCCACCACATTGTTCGCATAAACTTTTTCCCTGGATGTACTATTTATGAAACCCTTGAGCGTTTATTACGAAGACGAAATGAGGAGGTGTTTAGGATTAAACGCACGGAAAGTTGTCACATTGTGGCAAATCTCATCCATGCTCGGGCAAGCTTTTTTGTATACTACGAACATGGGAATCGCAATGAAAGAATTCGAGATAAATGATATTTGGCCAAAGAATCTGAACATTTTCTCAGACAATGCCTTTCTACCAGCAGCGACTCCGACTGAGGCAGCAGCCTCCACCACTTAAAATACTTCAGTCAATCGTTCAGCAGACCTAGCCACTAATACTCCCATTGACACCTTAAACTCACCTGCCGAACTCGTACAAACTAATTGCAGTGCCAAATCGAAATCATTGAGCTGGAACGTAGCCCTCAGTGTTCTGTGATGTCTCATACTTCAAATGCATCCATGAAGAACTCCACTGGGTCGGGCTTCCCTGCTTTTAGTCCCGAAAATGCTACACCAATACACAGGGCCACCAGGACAGAAACGACAGACAAGAAGAATAGGTAAAACCGCTATTCCAACATCATCGCCCTACGAGAATGAGCGACAAGAGGCGGTGAAAAGATCCCTGGAAGCTAAAGAAGCTAAAGAGATCAGAGAAAAGAATAGACTGCTAGATCGAGAAGAAAGGAAGAAAGTGAAAGGATAAGGTCTTCCGTCAAAGAAGGGAAAGACATAAGAAACAGAAATTGACTCTACAGAAAATGAAACATTCGAAGATGACGAAGATACTGCATGTATATATTGCAAGAAATTACTTGCCACTTTAACTGAGAGTTGGACCGAATGTCAGACGTGCAAGCAGTGGGCACAAACTCGTGTGCTGGCATAGATAGCAAGGACGATGGAGCCCAGCTTACTTTTAGGATTTGTTATTGAAGAAATAACAAAAGCGTCATCTATTCCGCCCTGTGTACGGGACAGAAAGGACTTAAACACGCTATCTTAGTTTATTGATATAACAAACGAAAAATTTTATATTCAATAAAATTCTTCTTTGTTTGAGGCCGCATTGTCAACTATAAAATTCCGACATTTCGGCGACTGTTGCAAGACGCCTTCCTCAGAGTGTACTGCAAATATTAAATGAGATACAATAGTGTTGAAAATGCGGCCTCAAACCAAGAAGAGATTAACTGAATGTGACAACGGCCGGCAATGGTGGCCAAGCGGTTCTAGGCGCTTCAGTCCGGAACCACGCGACTGCTACGGTCGCAGGTTCGAATCCTGCCTCGGGCATGGCTGTGTGTGATTTCGTTAAGTTAGTTAGGTTTAAGTAGTTCTAGGGGACTGATGTACCCGTGGTCTAGGGGTAGCGTCTTTGATTCATAATCAAAACGTCTTCGGTCGCGGGTTCGATCCCCGCCACTGCCTAAATTTTGATAAATAATCACCATTGGCGGCCGAAGACTTCCGGCATAAGAAGTCAGCCTCATTCTGCCAACGGCCTTGTCAAAGAGGGCGGAGGAGCGGTTAGAGGTTCAGGGCACTCTCTTGTCCTAGAGGTGGGAAATTGCTCCTAAAGCCGGTAGAATCAGCAATGATCAACGACATGAGGATGCAGAAGGCAATGGAAACCACTGCATTAAAGACACGTAACGTGTATCCATAGGACATGTGGCCTGCAATTGAAGAAGTGTCATGATGATCTCTCCATTAGCAAAAGATTCCGGAAAAGTCCCCCATTCGGATCTCCGGGAGGGGACTGCCAAGGGGGAGGTTACCATGAGAGAAAGATTGAATAATCAACGAAAGGATAACGTTCTACGAGTCGGGGCGTGGAATGTCAGAAGCTTGAACATGGTAGGGAAACTAGAAAATCTGAAAAGAGAAATGCAAAGGCTCAATCTAGATATAGTAGGAGTCAGTGAAGTGAAGTGGAAGGAAGACAAGGATTTCTGGTCAGATGAGTATCGGGTAATATCAACAGCAGCAGAAAATTGTATAACAGGTGTAGGATTGATAATATTCTTCTCGGGTATGCAACCGGATCATAACGTCTTCACCGTCTTCATGACACAATATTTACGCGGTCCATCTCCCAATAGCGAGATGCAGGGGCAACCATTTGTGTCTTGTCATAGAGCATTCTGTGTCCTTCGGTGAGACAGTGCTCCGCCACTGCAGACTTCTCAGGTTGAAGCAGCCGTGTGTGCCGCTGATGCTCAACACATCGGTCCTGAATGGTCCGGATTGTCTGCCCAATATAAGCCTTCCCACAGTGGCAAGGGATCTTGTACACACCGGGCTTCCTCAAACCCAAGTCATCCTTTACAGAGCCAAGGAGCGCTCTAATCTTGGCTGGCGGACGAAAAATACTTTTGATATGGTATCTTTTCAGAATTCTTCCTATCTTCGAGGAAATGCTCCCAGCAAAAGGCAGAAAGGCCACCGATTTGCAGGTATCTTCTGGTGGTTCAGGCGAAGGTCCATACTGGAAAGCACGACGGATCTGTTTATCTGTATAGCCATTCTGCTTGAACACAACCTTAAGATGGTCCAATTCTTGGGTCAAGCTTTCTCCATCTGAAATGGCATAAGCTGTTCTCGCCAACGTCCGCAGGACCCCGTACGCTGGAAAGGTGGATGACAGCTAGAAGCATGCAGGTAACGGTCCGTGTGCGTAGGCTTTCGATAAACACTGTGTCCCAGTGTCCCATCATCCTTTCTGTACACCAGAACATCCAGAAACGGAAGCTTCCCATCACTTTCCACCTCCATGGTAAACTTGATGCTAGGATGCAGGGAATTAAAATGATCTAGGAGGTGGTCAAGAGCTTCTCTCCCAAGAGGCCACACCATAAACGTATCGTCGACGTACCTCCAAAAACAAGTTGGTTTTAAGGACGCCGTCTTCAGCGCCATGTCCTCAAAATCTTCCATAAAAAGATTGGCGACTATTGGGGACAATGGGCTCCCCATAGCCACTCCGTCAGTCTGTACGTAGTTGTCATTAAATAAAAAGTACGTCGCCGTCAGCACGTGGCGACAAAGCCTGGTTGTTTCCTCATCCAGTTTCTCACCAATTAATTGCAAGGATTCTTCCAGAGGAACCCGGGTAAAAAGCGACACGACATCAAAGCTCACAAGTAAATCCGAGGGACTGAGAGGCAAGGACTTCAATCTCTGAATAAACTGATGACCAAAAAAAAAAAAAAAAAAAGGACTGATGACCTCAGATTGCAAAAATTTTTGAACGAACAGTTACTAATTTTCTTCTTTATCACTGAGTACTAAAATATTTGCTCCAAACATTACGTGGGCTGTCCCATCCCGGTCTCCCTTACTAATGTTGATGTTTATTCGCCCAGGCTCTCTAAAAAATATACGTATATGAGCAGGCCCCTTGCCTTGCTAAGTATTTCTGCACCGAACTGTTTTAAAAGCAAATCTACTTTATAGCTCTGCCCTTGTTGATATGTTGCCCTTAGAGAGATTTTGGCTAAACTGCTACTTTTGAAATAATATTGTGGTAAACTTGTTATAATCTTTTAATACCTGACACTTGTCCAAGCATTTGTTAAATGTTGTTACTTAAGCCATAGTTAACAGTAGCACTTAATTCGAAAGGGCCCCTGGTTTAAGATTTGCTCTTGTTCCGTAGTGGCTTGTTTCATGTTAATACATGTGTTGTAACTGCTTCGTATGTGCGTTTTAGATTATTGAAGAGTGTGATTCTCTCTGTATCACAATTAACCTGTTTGAGAGAGCCCATTGCATTTTGGGAGGCCGGATCCGGCGGTGATTTTGAAGCTCTTATGAACAGTTGGATTCCACGAAGGAATTGTATCTAATTTAATATTTGCATTCTACATATCTTAAAACACAAAATTGTTTCCCTTGGTGGCCTTTAGTGTTGTTTTCAATTTTTCAAGCTGCCTATTTTATTTAAAATTATTTGATAAAATAAAATTTGCTTAAAGGTAGTACATGTCTATTTCTCAGTGTTTTCGTCTGGCTCCTACCACTACCGAATTGAATGTTCTGTCTTCTGCTAATTTTGAGAGAGCTCAAAGGTCATTTAGGACGGAGCAAAATATAAGGTTGGGAATGAATGAGAAAGGAAATACACTGTGCTCTTTCAAAGTATCCACCACGGCATTCGCTTTAACGAGTTTGGAAAATCATGGAAAACCTAGACTGCACACTATCTGCCTGCACTTGACTTATTACATCACCGATGGCTTTGTAGGCCGAGTGTTAAGAGAGAGCTAAATACTAATAAATAGAATGAGGCCTATGGAAAGCCCTTACCAGAAGAGGAGATAGGCTACAGTGACATGTGCTAGAACACAAAGAAATAGTTTACTTGGGTGTGGATGTAGGAATAAAAGAGAAAAATTGTAGATTTAGGAAAGACTGGCATATGCGAAACAGATTTTCGAGTATGTTGGATGAAGAAGGTATGTAGAGATAGTAACAACCTCTCTCCTCCTTCCCCTCCCAGTGTAGCCAAACGCTGGGAACTGGGAGTATGTACGAGGAACTTCTTATGACCAGCGAATAGTAGACAACAATACACATTTAAAATACAAACACACGTTCTATATTGTAATACCCCACACAGTCCTCTTTCCATCATCTACCAAATTTTAAACAAGTTAAATGAAGTATTCCAAAATAAACACCTACGTGTTATAAGCAGTGATCTCAAGAGCTTGGAACTTCGATGTGCTGCAGATTCTCGTCATCTGCGCATTCCGCCATGTTGTAATTGGGCAAAAAAGAATTCCACCGGCCTGTACATGATAAAGAATTCCTTACTTATTCCTGGATTTGAATTTCATATCAACACGGGATGAATGGGCTGATGTTCGAGCAGAATCGAAAAGTATAAGTATTTTCATTTTGCGTTCTCGTGACATTTCTTGGAAGCCACGTTGCAATTAGCAAGACATGAAATACGAGCATCTTTTTTCGGCCAGTTCAGACAGCTGGAGTTTGAAATCCAGATAATATCGAGGTCACTGGTAATAAACCCAGCAGGTGGTGCCATCTTTTAGTGGCATATGGAACTGCCTGTAAAAATGTTTTCATTTCCTTTCTGAGCGCAGTCGTAATTGCAAATATGATTCTTTTTGTGATACATTTTATATAATGTTAAATGATACAGAACAGTAGAATGTGTAATGTGACAAACAAAAGTACGTTAACAATTTTGTTAACCCTATGATATAATTGCACTGGTTATGCAAAGAACCCATTTATGCTAAAACCGTAGTGTATTGCTTATAATAATAGTCTGTGGTGTGCTGGCGATGTGGCGCCGCGTGTTCAAGGAAGGCAGCGGTGTGAAAATGTACCATTTGGAAGATTATCTGGCTTCTCGCAATCACAGTGGCGATACATCAACGAGAGAAGAAGAAATTTGGTACCCTGCTTAACGAGATGTAATAGTCTCACAGAGCTGCCACCAAAATGCGCGATGTCCATGTGAACAACGCATCAAACCAGATAAATTTATCAAGAATTATTTCCTAAAGTGCAGCTTCTCTGTCGATTAGTTCTTACTTCTTTCGACATAAAAGACAGTGTAATGAATTAGCTTTCTTTTATTCTACAACCTATCGCCATAAGATAGTAGTGAGTTTGGCACTTAAAGTCGTGTTAACACACTTCACGAAAGATTTTAGCCACTGCAGTAATGTAGTAGTTGTAATACTTGCATAGTATCTTTTCGTATAGTAGCATCATTGCCTATGCATGTTTAGTAATAAACTCTGAACTCATTTCGGCATGAAGGCGTTATTATTATTATTATTATTATTATTATTATTATTACTGTATTGCTGTTATTTATCGTATGGTTAAAGTCTGCCATGTTGTTATGCATTGTGCCAGTAAAGGAATTGCCTCCGTCACCCTTCCATTTATCATGTGAAGAAGAATGAATTTCTCTCTTGTTTACAATTCCGATTTTTAAAAGTCTGAGAACACGTACAACTAAGATTCCATTACTACGTATGCTTGCAGCTCTTTCGCTGTAACACTGCACTGGGTAGTCGGATGCATCCACGTTCACATTTCTAAATTAAGCAGGATAATTAAATATCAGATCCCGACGTTACAGACTTGCGAGTCGTTTAGAAGGTAGGAGATGTATGGGAGGAAGTAAAGCTGTGAAAGCAGATCGTAAGTCCTGCTTGGATCGCTCAATGCTGACACGGTAGCTCAGCGTGCTCGGTCCGAGGATTAGATGCCCTCTGCAATAAAAAAAAACTGAGTCAATGGATCAACGATGAACGTGAACAAACATCTTGGGACATTCGTCCCGAACAAATAGAACGAACCATATCGAACAAAAAAAAAAAAAGGTCAGAAGAGTGCTTTCCTGCAAAAATAGAACGTCCCAGGTTCGAGCACGAGTCCGGCGCACAGTTTTCGTCTACCGAAAGTTCAAAGTACAGTACTATTCAGAGCAAAAAACAGATATTGCTATATTTCTTCTTACGGATTCTTGAAAATCGCTTAGCTTACCTCTAACCATAAAAAAAGAGTAGGCCTTGTCTCTAGAAATGTGGTTAGCACAACAATTTTTCTTTCAGGCGGAAAGGTGTGTGTGTGTCTGTGTGTGTGTGTGTGTGTGTGTGTGTGTGTGTGTGTGTGTGTGTAAAGTAATATGGACTGCCCTCATAGGTATTTACAGATAAGCCTTGTGCTTTGATGACATGCAGAATGCAAATTTCTGATGCTCAAGAGAACGAACTTAGTAACTCAGTCAGACTCGAAAACAGTCACACAACACACACGTTCATAATTACAGCCCAACGGAAAGAAATGGTGGCCTGCATATCTAGCATGTGTAGCCAGCACACAAACGAATAGGTTCGTGAAAGCAGTAGATTACGTTTAACATTGTTACATTTCCGCTAATAGTGTCCGGCTGTACAGTGGGGCTTTCTGTCCTTTTGTTCACACTTGGTAAATCCAGAATGCAAATAATTGTTATCATATTGATCAGTTGCAATAGTAATTCCCTTCGTAGATAACTTTATGTTAGATAAGTGAGGCTGCACATAAAGATGTCTCACATCAACGGCCAGCACTCCAAGATAAGACGAAACGCCATTTACCGGCAACTGAAACCTAATTAGCATGCAGCGAAATCTTATGAATTATTGTTTATAACTCTCAGTGCCACCAGCTCTGTATTCGAGTAGCTACGAATCAGAGTGACTGCGAATCGCGCACTTAACTTTCGTAAGACAACAAGACGGCGGTCCAACGGCGCGGCTGTTTCAAAAAGATCTAATACCAAGAATGATATGGTTCACACATTTGAATTCGTAAGACTTGACTTTAACAAACGATGCGTTGTCTTTAATGCCAAGAGAAGAGTCATATTTCTTGATAAATTAATCTCGTAGGGATATTCCCACTTACTGTTCCGAGATTCAACTTTACAAACCAAAGCAATATCGTCCGAAATATCTGAGTCTAATATCTTGATACGTTAATCTTATACTTCAGGAGCGGTTAACATCACGAAATGAAAGAAAGAAAATCTGATTCAATAATCCGATTGTAAACAGTTGGTGATAACAACCATTGTGCGGGAACACGTGATCTGATACCTAGACGCAGAGTAGTACGAGCAAACTAATCTCCCAACGTGAAATAGGTCTACATCACAGTAAATAAGTCTGACTGGTCTCAATCAATCCTCATACAGTGTAATATCTGCTCAACAGCGAAGACCACGGCTACACAAAAGCAGCTTCCTTCTCAACATCAGAAGCAAAGCACAAAGGGCCTCCTGGGCTTACCATTCCAAGTCCAGACAAGAAGTGATCAAGAGTAATGGCGAACCTCTTTCAAACGATAAAGACAGTATGCTCCACATCTGCGAATTAACAGTATTCGACGAGCAAATCGACTCACCAAAGAAGCTTGTCACAGTGATCAAGAAGAGAGATTACTAAAGAGCTAGTATCACTGTATCGTACCTGGTCACAGCGTGATCTCGTAGACTGTAGCAAATATAAACATCACGATATACAAAAACCCAAAACATACTGTGAGGAAACAAAGGGCTGAGTCACAGACACCTTCCAGGACCATAGCTTATCTCTGACTTGAAGGATACATGAACAAGTCTAATATCCAGGCCCGAAGTATTAAAAAGTGATTTGAAAAAGCAAATGTATGCGTAGAAAGGAAGGGAATTTACATGGAGAGATGCAATCCCGACATAGATTCTTTATCTGGTTTGGTTGTGAAGTATTGAGTGTAAGTGGCAGCATCTCACATTATGGCAGCTACTGCGGTGGTAAAGTTCTATTAAAATCACGACGCTGTTGTTAAAATTTACGTTCTACAAATCATGCCTTAAAACGCAGAGGAATACCTGAATTTCTCTTTTGAACAACACGTGTTAAACTTGCGCATCACTATGGGCCAGAAAAGAGGCCAATATGGACGTCCTAGGCTAATGAGCCATCTACTAACAGTCCATTTTCTTTGACCTGTACAGGACAACTGGTCTCCACCAAGATTTAACACGAACGAAGTGCATGCACAGAATGCGGGTGAGACAAGCTTGATTTCCAAAAAACAGAAGACCGCCAAGGCTAGACGCCACCAATTTGTTAGCGCTGATGGAGCCAGCTCCTGCAGCCACTCATTGGAATTCGGAACGGCCTGGAACTGCATTACTTGGCCGCCATTGTGCGTAAGGAATGGAAGTCTTATCAACGCAGCAGCGTTCAAACGCGCAACGGCCGCTGCTCATTAGACGCCATCTTATTTTGTAGATTTTAATTATTAAAATAATGGTTAATGCCATCAACCTGAAACTTCGAGTACAATGACTCTTGTATCTGTAGATGATATTGGCAGCTGTTGCTCAGTCCAATGACATTAAACGGGAAAAATTCGGCAATAAAGTTTCATTTAATCTAAACTAATTAGCACATCAAAATTTTTAAACAACATGATTCTCTTCCTTTAATGTTTATCAACTTAATCACACTTTTAATCCAGGGAAAGCTCTCGATATCTGAGATGTTACAACGGGATCATAGATATTGGACTGTGGACTAGTGGAAACGTATCACTTGGTCATGTAAATAACATGCCCAGTCACAGGAGGTCGAGTCTATATACACCATCATCCAGAGGCACGACTGCTGAAAACATGTACCCCGTCATGGACGAAGGTCGGTGGTCAGTATTCCGCAATGGGCGACTTTCATCTGGGTCTCCATGGGACCAGTGTTAGCAATCGAACGCATCTGACGGCTGTGGACTGCGTGACCGGTGTTGCGGAGGACCTGCATCCGTTCTTCTTTGATGTATTTCCCAACGCCGATGTCATCTTCCAACGGGTCTACTGTCCGTGTCAAGAGGCCAGAATCGTGCTACAGTGGTTTAAGGGACTTGATAGTGAACCCACATTGACATCTTAGCCATTAAATGCGTGCGATCTTTACCCGATGGAACACATCTGAGATGCTATGGGGCGCATGATCCGGCCTACTAACCTCTGGCGTGCAGTTGGCAAAGAACTGACTGCATAGTAGGCTTTCAAGAGGTAGTGCTGGATCATGTGCGAAAATATTTTGGCGCTTGGCACTTTGAAAGTAATAGCTTGTCAGGTGTGATGTACTTATGTCAACAAAAAGAGTAAATATTATTTCCCGATTATGAGTTTCTTATCGCAACGTTCTCAATATTAACGATTTCTTCCCTGTTTTCAGCTTGAGACAAAAGACTCTGTGTGCTTCTGTAAGCGCCCGAAACGGCTCTTATCTTATTCTTATGACCTCTACATGAGATACACGTTGATGTCAACGTAATGGTCGTGCAGTCGTTTTGAGAAAAGGTTCTCCTAATTTACCAAAAAAGGAGTCTCGGAATGTCTTCCTTCTTCCAAGAATTCCCATTTACGTATGAGGTAAAGCGATCTGTTACGATGGTAGCAGCGCGTTTCTGAATTCGTTTGGTGTCTATTGTTATGCCTATTTTGGAAATAATCCAAACACTGGAACAGTACTCTAGAACTGATCGCAGTGGGGCATTGTATTGCGATTTCCTTTACAGGTCCACTGCATTTTCCTCAGAACCCAGACAACAAATTTATGACTTCCATTGCTTTCCCTAATACCGATTTTATGTGATCGTCCCTTTGCACGCCACTTCTCGGAATCACCCATAAAAGTTTATATAAGGTGACGTGCTCTCGATGATCACTACAAATCTTGTAATCAAACATTGCACGGTTCTTTCTCTATTTTGTAGGCACCTTTCATACATACAGTTCAAAACTGTAGCACCAGTGTGTCTGGTACTACAAAGTCGAACAGTGAGATCAGAGAGCGTGACAAAAACGTATTTTATTCCACGATAAAAGATATACAGTGAAATCTAGACGGCAATGGAATATGAAGACTGCGGAGAACCGATCTGGTGAGGAATTAATTAACATGTGAATCAGAATACGTATTAGCAATTAAGCGAGGAATGAGTATTGTATATTTCTCCTGTGGGAAAAGTTAAAAATCCCTAGTGGCCTCCATGTGATCCGACGTAAAGGCCAGACTTACACAGGCCCAGTGTGTAATTACGCCTGCAGGGCACGGAGTGAACGCTCACCGTCCTCGCTCGCTACCTGTCGGCCATATGGCTTGATGTGTGGACGCGGTCGCAGCCCCAGGCGCCTCCAGAACGGTATCTCACGCCACACCGGCCTAATTGGGATGGGCGCGCCCTGGGAAAGTTACGGCGGCAGGTCCTTGAGGAACAGGCTTTGTGTTACATGGAGATTGTCTGTAGGAACCGGGCAGCTGCTATACATAATATTTCAAAGGGAAGTGTTACCGATTGTCTATGTACCTGGTGAGTGAAAACATAAGTGTAAACTGCGATATGAAATGTCGCCTGTTGACGTTGCGGGCACGTGCATGGTACAGAAAGCATGTAAGTGGAGCAGAAACGAATAGGGGATCATTCTTGTGTTGATACGAGTCGCAAATGGGGAAATTCACTGACACAATGGAGGCATGTAGTATCAATCGTCCCCCAGGGTTCAGTATTAGGTCCTGTACTCTTTCCATTGTATGTCAATGATGTGCCACTATGTGTGTCCTAGTACAAATACCACGTGCACGCTGACGACCTCCAGTTGTACCTAAGTTCAAAACCAATAAACTTGAGGATAGCTATCGAGAATCTTAATAGCGGTCTGTGTGCACATCAAAGTAGGCACAGTATACAGCGTAGACCTCAACCCATCCAACACCCAAGGCCTACGATTTCGCCATTCTAGGCTCATTAGACCGTAATATAATAGTCTAGGACTAATAATAGTTGAGAATCTACACTGGATTGACGTTGTAACTGTAATGTGCAAGAAAGCATCAGCATCTCTCCGTGCCCTACAAAAATATAGAAAACGCTTCCCTCTTGATTTGAAACAAAAACTTTTAGAAAATCTTATACTTCCAATTGTTGATTATAGGGATAGTATCCCGCAAATCCTTTCCCATGAAAGCTCACGGTGCCAACAAGTGGTTAGGAATGCCTGTGTTCGCTATATCTGCGATGGTCGACTCTTTTATTCTGTTTCAACATCAAATGCACAATTATCTTTGCAGCGTGAAGATAAGAGCAGAGCTTTCCATACGCTCTGCCTCCTTACTGTAACAAATACGCTGTCCCTTACATTTCTCCTCGACCTTAAAACTCTTATCTGAGCAACATGGCAGACGCACCAGTTCCCGCAAAATCCTTTCTGTCCTGCTCCATATCTCACTTACCTTCTCGAAATCCTTCTCAGTAGCAGGAACCCGACTCTGGAACAACCTCCTGCATTATGCTAGGAAACTGAATAATCTCTCCAGCTTCAGAAGACAGTTAATAGCGTATCTACTATAGCAACAGTAATGATTACCATTGTCCCTGTACGCACTGCGTATGTTGAAATAAGTTATAATGTTAATAGATCGCTGTTTTTCCTGGAACAATGTTCCAAAAAACTTTATTTTATTTCCGTCATTGCCTTTTCTATGTGTAGACTGTACAGTAGGGGTGAAAGGCTACCCCTCTGCCTTACACTTTTCTAATACGAGCATTTCGTTTTGGTCTTCCAGTCTTATTGTCCCCTCTTCGTTCTTGTATATACTGCCTATTACACATCTGTCCCCCCACCTTACCCTTATTTTCCTCTGAATTTCGAAAATCTTGCCCCATTTTACATTGTCGGACGAATTTCTAGACCGACAAATCCATGAACGTCTTTGATTTTTCTTCAGTATTACTTCCATTATCAACCGCAACCTCAGAACTGCCTCTCAGTTGCCTTTGTCTTTCCTAAAGCCAAACTGTTTCTTATCTAACACGTCTTCAGTCTTCTTTCCCATTTGTCTGTGTACTAGTCTCGTTAACAACTTGAATGCATGAGCTGTCAATTGTGCAACAGTTATCACACTTACCTGCCCTTGCTATTTTTAAAAATTTGTGGATGATACACTACTGGCCATTACAATTGCTACACCACGGAGATGACGTGCTACAGCCGCGAAATTTAACTGACAGGACGAAGATGCTATGACATGCAAATGATTAGCTTTTCAGAGCATTCACACAAGGCTGGCACCGGTGGCGACACCTACAACGTGCTGACATGAGGAAAGTTTCCAACCGATTTCTCATACACAAACAGCAGTTGACCGGCATTGCCTGGTGAAACGTTGTTGTGATGCCTCGTGTAAGGAGGAGAAATGCGTACCATCACGTTTCCGACTTTGATAAAGGTCGGATTGTAGCCTATCGTGATTGCGATTTATCGTATCGCCACATTGCTGCTCGCGTTGGTCGAGATTCAATGACTGTTAGCAGACTATGGAATCGGTGGTTTCAGGAGGGTAATATGGAACGCCGTGCTGGATCCCAACGGCCTCGTACCACTAGCAGTCGACGTGACACGCATCTTATCCGCATGGCTGTAACGGATCGTGCAGCCACGTCTCGATCCCTGAGTCAACAGATGGGGACGTTTGCAAGACAGTTCGACGACGTTTGCAGCAGCATGTACTATCAGCTCGGAGACCATGGCTGCGGTACCCTTGACGCTGCATCACAGACAGGAGCACCCACGATGATGTACTCAACGACGAACCTGGATGCACGAATGGCAAAACCTCATTTTTTTTCGGATGAATCCTGGTTCTGTTTACAGCATCATGAAGGTCGCATCCGTGTTTGGCGACATCGCGGTGAACGCATATTTGAATCGTGTATTCGTCGTCGCCATACTGGCGTATCACTCGGCGTGATGGTATGGGGTGCCATTGATTACACGTCTCGGTCACCTCTTGTTCGCATTGACGGCACTTTGAACAGTGGACGTTACATTTCAGATGTGTTACGACCCGTGGCTGTACCTTTCATACGATCCCTGCGCGTGATGACAGGGTGTTGTGTGATGTCCTTAGGTTAGTTAGGTTTAAGTAGTTCTAAGTTCTAGGGGACTGATGACCATAGATGTTAAGTCCCATAGTGCTCAGAGCCATTTGAACCGATCCCTGCGGAACCCTGCATTTCAGCAGGATAATGCACGACCGCATGTTGCAGGTCCTGTACGGGCCTTTCTGGATACAGAAAATGTTCGACTGGTGCCCTGGCCAGCACATTCCCCAGATCTCTCACCAATTGAAAACGTCTGGTCAATGGTGGCCGTGCAACTGGCTCGTCACAATACGGCAGTCACTACTCTTAATGAACTGTGGTATCGTGTTGAAGCTGCATGTTCAGCTGTACCTGTACACGCCATGCAAGCTCTGTTTGACCCAATGCCCAGACGTATCAAGGCCGTTATTACGGCCAGAGGTGGTTGTTCTGAGTACTGATTTCTCAGGATCTATGCACCCAAATTGCGTGAAATTGTATGTAATCTAGTATAATATATTTGTCCAATGAATACCCGTTTATCATCGGCATTTCTTCTTGGCCAGTAGTGTACATTTTCGGAAAGTGTCGAGTTTCTCAGATTCTGCAAATCAACTTGAATAGTAGTTTGGTAACCACTTCCCCCAATGATTTGATTAAGTCCGGACGAATACTATGTATCCTTTACCCTACTTTAAGCTCAAGTCTTCCTAAGTTCTTTCAAATTCTGACTCTAATACTGGATCCCCGTCTGTTCCATATTGGATAATTTCATCTTCTATCAGACAATTCCTCGGTCTCATAGAGGCCTTCAACGTACTACATATAAATCTATGTAAATACTTCTCAAGGTACCGCATAGTGCATGGCAGAGTATACTTTGTACCACTATATTCTTCCTCTTTCCTGTTCGAATCGAAAATAGAGCGAGGTAGAAACGACTGTCTACATATCTCTACACATATCCTAATTACTCTTATGAAATGTATCTTGGAAGCAGATGAGTCGTTCTGCAGTCAGCTTCAAATGCCATTTCTCATAATTCGCTTCATAGTTTTACCAGAAAAGAACGCCACTCGAGTTCACGAAGCATCTCCGTAATACTTGTGCGTTGACCAAATCTCCTGGTAACAAATCTAGCAGCGCATCTCTGCATTGCTTTGATGTCTTCCTTTAATCCGAGCTACGTCGATCCCAAACACTCGAGCAGCATTCAGGTATGGGACGCACTATTCTGAACGTAATCTCCTTTACAGACGAACCTCACTTTCCTATAATTCTCGCAATAATACGAAGTCGACCATTCGTCTTTGGTACTACTGTCCTTAGTGCTCGTTCCATTTCGTATCGCTTTGCATCATTCGCCTAGATATTTTGAGAGAGATTCGTCAGACGCCTCTCATATCTTTTTACTTTTCTAAGCTGTTCATTATCTTTCGCCATTTGCTAAATGTTTGCGAGTATAACAAATCTCCCGGAAACAAGTGTGCCGTTGTGCTTTTTGGGTTTTAATGTTTGATAAATTATAATATGGTGTAATATCTCTTTATATTCTATTAATTATCCCTGCACGATTCTATGAGTGAATTACGTTGACCATCTATATACTCGCAGAGTCAATGCGTGAAGTAATACAGTACTATTACTATTCCATGGGCGCTTAATTACGCTTTGTAATATTCTCTCTGGTGTGTGTTGGGGGGACTTCTAGGATCTTCTCTGTGCCGAGTAGCCGCATTCAATAATTGTAATTTTCCTATCGAGATTACTGGAAGAAAGAGATTGAAAATATATTGTATGCTACTCAAGAAAATACATACTGAGCATTTACATCAAAGGTCTGGAAGGAATTGCATTATATATGTATTCTCTAATTGGAAATTTGCACGGAGGCGTCGTTTCGTTGGTAATCAGAAGGGAACTTCCGATGAATTGGAAACGAACCTGCAATTATTAGATCCAAGAGCTCCATTATTTCATCGGATAATTAAACTCTATCAAAGCAAACTTTCCGCTTGATCTGAGGTTTCCCGACTGACTACGGAGCGCAAGGAAACCAAGACATTTTATTAACACAGGATTGCAGATCACTTCGAATCATCGAGACTGTGGACAAGGAGAGTCATCGTCCGATTCTGATTAAACAAGTAAAGCTTAATTATAACTTTCTTGAGCGACTGTCATATGGCTGCTTATGAATGAGATTATTAATAAAATACTAATAACTAACTTTCCTCCTCACCAGCAACCAGTATAGACACAATATTAATTAAAATTATAATGGTTCGAGACTCTTCGCTCCTTTTCTAATGCAGCTAATATGAAAATCTACTTCGACAGCGGCTGACAAAGATGTAGACTAATAAAGGGAAGGAGGGAAGATGCGGGCTTGCATCTTGTCTACTTACACTTTGACTGCAACACCCGCCTGCTATTATTGGAAATCTTTTAAGATTTGTTTCCACCAGTAATTTCAGTGTAAACATAAGTAGAGCTGAAATATTTGCAGCCACCTTCATTATTATGTGTGCTGCCTGCCGCCGTTGGATAAGCAGGTGCCAGCAGCAAGTCGTATACTCCTGGCTCACTTATTTGTTACATAGTTTCGTATAGGAGGTGTAATTTCGAGTTTTAGTTACTGTAATCCTAAATTCAGGCAGATTGTAGCACAATCGTTAGGCATTTGTACAGGTCAGTTCATACATTCTTTGTGTGTTTCCCTTGCGTTATCTAGCCACTTACTCGTGTTTCAGTAACTGTTGTTCAACATCGATTAGAATGGACCGGGACTGTGATTGCTGTGTTCGGATGAGGGCTGAGTTGCCATCCCTTCGCTCACAGCTGCAGGCGGCGCTGACTTCGGTCGCACAGCTTGAGGCTGTTGCCAATGGGCACCACTGTGGGGAGCCAGACTTGGGTATCACGGGGATGTCAACCTCGTCCCGTCTGTCCCCAGATCGGTCTGCCGCGGTCTTTGCCCTGGTTGCTGCCCGCAGTGGTTGATTGGGAGGTCGTTTCAAGGCGTGGCAGGCAGCGGAAGACGTCCCGGGAGGCTGATCAGAAAACCTCCCCGGTGCGTCTGACAAACAGGTTTCACGTACTGTCTCTGGCTGAGCCAGATGCAGCTGCCTGCCCTGTTTCAGAGGATGATTCTCAGCCTTCAAGGTCTGGGAAATTGCAGAGGGTGGGCTTATTGGTAGTTGGGAGCTCCAATGTTAGGCGCGTAATGGGGCCCCTTAGGGATATGGCGGCTAAGGAGGGGAAGAAATCCAGTGTGCACTCCGTGTGCATTCCGGGTGGAGTCATTCCTGATGTGGAAAGGGTCCTTCCGGATGCCATGAAGAGCGCAGGGTGCAGCCAGCTGCAGGTGGTGGCACATGTCGGCACTAATGACGTGTGTCGCTTTGGATCTGAGGAAATTCTCTCTGGATTCCAGCGGCTATCTGATTTGGTGAAGGCTGCCGGTCTTGCTTACGAGATGAAGGCAGAGCTCACCATCTGCAGCATCGTTGACAGAACCGACTGCTGACCTTTGCTGCAGAGCCGGGTGGAGGGTCTGAATCAGAGGCTCAGACGGTTTTGCGACCGTGTTGGCTGCAGCTTCCTTGACTTGCGCCATAGGGTGGTGGGGTTTCGGGTTCCGCTGAATAGGTCAGGAGTTCACTACACTCAGCTGGCGGCTACATGGGTAGCGGAGGCTGTGTGGCGTGGATTGGGCGGTTTTTTAGGTTAGAAGGCCTCGGGAAAGTACGGGTTGGGCTGCAATCTCAAAGGGTACATGGCAAATACAGGACGTGCTTGGATCAAGGAACAGTCGGAATTGTAGTTGTAAATTGTTGTAGTTGTGCTGGGAAAGTCCCTGAGCTTCAAGCGCTAATAGAAAGCACAGAAGCTGAAATCGTTATAGATACAGAAAGCTGGCTAAAGCCTGAAATAAGTTCTGTAGAAATTTTTACGAAGTCTCAGACGGTGTTCGGGAAAGATAGATTAGGCGGAATTGGTGGTGGAGTGTTTGTGTCTGTCTGTAGTGGTTTATCTTGTAATGAAGTCGAAGTAGATACTCCGTGCGAATTGGTATGGGTGGAGGTTATACTTAACAGCCGAACTAAGTTAATAATTGGCTCCTTCTACCGACCCCCAGACTCCGATGATATAGTTGCTGAACAGTTCAGAGAAAATTTGAGTCTCGTAACAAATAAATACCCCACTCATACGGTTATAATTGGTGGGGACTTCAACCTTCCCTCGATATGTTGGCAAAAATATTTGTTCAAAACCGGCGGTAGGCAGAAAACATCTTCCGAGATTGTCCTAAATGCTTTCTCCGAAAATTATTTCGAGCAGTTACTCCACGAACCCATGCGAATTGTAAATGGTTGCGAAAACACACTTGACCTCTTAGCCACAAACAATCCAGAGCTAACAGAGAGCATCATGAATGATACAGAGATTAGTGATCACAAGGTCGTTGTAGCTAGGCTCAATACCGTTTCTTCCAAATCCACCAGAAACAAACGCAAAATAATTTTATTTAAAAAAGCGGATAAAGTGTCACTAGAAGCCTTCCTAAGATACAATCTCCATTCCTTCCGAACTGACTATGCAAATGTAGACGGGATGTGGCTCAAATTCAAAGATATAGTAGCAACAGCAATTGAGAGATTCATACCTCATAAACTGGTAAGAGATGGAACTGATTCCCCATGGTACACAAAACAGGTCCGAACGCTGTTGCAGAGGCAACGGAAAAAGCATGTAAAGTTCAGGAGAACGCGAAATCCCGAGGATTGGCTAAAATTTACAGACGCGGGAAATTTGGCACGAACTTCAATGCGAGATGCCTTTAATAGGTTCCACAACGAAACATTGTCTCGAAATTTGGTAGAAAATCCGAAGAAATTCTGGTCGTATGTAAAGTACAAAAGCGGCAAGACGCAGTCAATACCTTCGCTGAGCAGTGCTGATGGTACTGTTACGGCGACTGTGCCGCTAAAGCGGAGTTACTGAATGCAGTTTTCCGAAATTCCTTCACCAGAGAAGAGGAATGGAATATACCAGAATTTGAAACACGAACAGCTGCTAGCATGAGTTTCTTAGAAGTAGATACCATAGGGGTTGCGAAGCAACTCAATTCGCTTGATACGGGCAAGTCTTCAGGTCCAGATTGTATACCGATTAGGTTCCTTTCAGATTACGCTGATACAATAGCTCCCTACTTAGCAATCATATACAACCGCTCGCTCACCGATAGATCTGTACCTACAGATTGGAAAATTGCGCAGGTCGCACCAGTGTTTAAGAAGGGTAGTTGGAGTAATCCATCGAACTACAGACCTATATCATTGACGTCGGTTTGCAGTAGGGTTTAGGAGCATATACTGTATTCAAACATTATGAATCACCTCTAAGGGAACGATCTATTGATACGTAATTAGCATGGTTTCAGAAAACATCGTTCTTGTGCAACGCAGCTAGCTCTTTATTCGCACGAAGTAATGGCCGCTATCGACAGGGGATCTCAAGTAGATCCCGTATTTCTAGATTTCCGGAAAGCTTTTGACACCGTTTCTCACAAGCGACTTCTAATCAGGCTGCGGGCCTATAGGGTATCGTCTCAGTTGTGCGACTGGATTCGTGATTTCCTGTCAGGAAGGTCGCAGTTGGTAGTAATAGACGGCAAATCATCGAGTAAAACTGAAGTGATATCAGGTGTTCCCTAGGGAAGGGTCCTGGGACCTCTGCTGTTCCTGATCTATATAAATGACCTGGGTGACAATCTGAGCAGTTCACTTAGGTTGTTCGCAGATGATGCTGTAATTTACCGTCTAGTAAGGTCATTCGAAGACCAGTATCACTTGCAAAGCGATTTAGAAAAAGATTGCTGCATGGTGTGGCAGGTGGTAGTTGACGCTAAATAACGAAAAGTGTGAGGTGATCCACATGAGTTCCAAAAGAAATCCGTTGGAATTGGATTACTCGATAAGTAGTACAATTCTCAAGGCTGTCAATTCAACTAAGTACCTGGGTGTAAAAATTACGAACAACTTCAGTTGGAAAGACCACATAGACAATATTGTGGGGAAGGCGAGCCAAAGGTTGCGTTTCATTGGCAGGACACTTAGAAGATGTAACAAGTCCACTAAAGAGACAGCTTACACTACACTCGTTCGTACTCTGTTAGAATATTATTGCGCAGTGTGGGATCCTTACCAGGTGAGATTGACGGAGGACATCGAAAGGGTGCAAAAAAGGGCAGCTCGTCTTGTATTATCAGGTAATAGGGGAGAGAGTGTGGCAGATATGATACGCGAGTTGAGATGGAAGTCATTAAAGCAAAGACGTTTTTCGACGCGGCAAGATCTATTTACGAAATTTCAGTCACCAACTTTCTCTTCCGAATGCGAAAATATTCTGTTGAGCCCAGCCTACATACGTAGGAATGATCATCAAAATAAAATAGGAGAAATCTGAGCTTGAACAGAAAGGATTAGGTTTTCGTTTTTCCCGCGCGGTGTTCAGGAGTGGAATGGTAGGGAGATAGTATGATTGTGGTTCGCTGAACCCTCTGCCAAGCACTTAAATGTGAATTGCAGAGTAATCATGCAGATGTAGATGTATTAGCTTCCTTTAATAGAATCTACGTAGATAATTTGATACACCACTGTACACGGAAACGAATAAGCAAGTAAGATTTTATTGAAGTAACGGTATTGATGTTTTTGCCTAACCGAATTCTTACTCCGGTAGAGTGTCTATGAGGGCTCAACGACCTTTTTGTGCCCTTCGGAGAATGGAGAGCCTCATGTAACAAGTACAGAGGAGGCTCTGCCAAAGGTGGTCGTTTTTGAAACTTTCCAGGAGTCCGCCAAGACAGGATTTTAGTGGAATGTGCTGTGGTGGATTATGCCTCCTGCGATGACTCCAGCAGCAGAGTGACAGTTTGGAAATTTTCGATCATTTACGCCCGCAAGTGATATGCTGGCGTCATTCGAGAGTTGACAGTCTGTTGATTAAATATGAAGTTATAGCCTCACCAAATGTTTTACTAGACCCACGAAAACTCTCATAGTTTACTTAAGATGCTTTCGAAAATAGTCTGAATGACAAGAGAAGATGCAAGCATTTGCTCGTGTCTCATAGGCGAACGCCGAGACAAGAGCTCCCATGGGCCAGTAATAGGTGGCGTGGATCTTTCTGGAGCTCATTAGGAAATATGAGGGGTGTCGTATGGAAAATTATCTCTCTTCTGATAGGTCAACAAATAAGCACGAGTTCTGGTTGGCCGAGACGAGTTTTTGGTGGAATTATTTTTGGTGAGGCGCGAAAGTTAAACAAACGAAAAGTGTAGACGGCATTCGCCTTCAGATAATGGTTGAGAGAACTCTCTGTTGACAAGGATGGTGGGGAACATCAGCCTCCTGTCTACGATATCTATTTAGAGCAGTTGGTCTTTTTACAAGATCTGAGACAGCAGCAGGTATCGTTAGTGTTCTAGAATGAGACGAGGTACTGGCGGAATTAAGGCTGTGAGGAGGAGGCGTGAGTTGTGCTTGGGTAGCTCAGTCGGTAGAGCACTTGCCCGCGAAAGGCAAAGGTCCCGAGTTCGAGTCTCGGTCCGGCACACAGTTTTAATCTGCCAAAACGTTTCATCGTTAGTGTTCTCTCTGCGGTTATAGGATTTAACTGAGATTAGCATCATGTGATTTTATGAACCTTGAAGTAGATTCCGTCGCGATCTCTAAAAGTAACGCCTCTTTTATACTCGTACTGTGTTTTCCCGTATCCTGCGGATCCCTCATACATACTTTACTTGTAACTGAGACTGTTTAATATTTCAAGTAGCCCTTGCTGTTTTGAACGATGACGTTCGTCATGTTTCGTTTTTTCCACGTATGAAGATCTTTGTGAAATTAACATGCAGTAATCGAATTCCTCTTGGTATCATTTCAGTAGTTAGTTAATCCCATGTCACTTGACTATAGATTAACCGAGGCCATAAGCCTTCCTTATTACATTTCAATCCTGAAATGTTCTTTTCAATAACCAGTAGCTTCCGATCAGCCTACAGGCCACAGCACAAGTTCCTTTATTTTGTATTAATCGCCTATGCTCAGGTATCTGGAAACCCTTATATTGATGCATTAGCAGAATCAAGCGGCAGCATATACAGGGTTATTACAAATGATTGAAGCGATTTCACAGCTCTACAATAACTTTATTATTTGAGATATTTTCACAATGCTTTGCACACACATACAAAAACTCAAAAAGTTTTTTTAGGCACTCACAAATGTTCGATATGTGCCCCTTTAGTGATTCGGCAGACATCAAGCCGATAATCAAGTTCCTCCCACACTCGGCGCAGCATGTCCCCATCAATGAGTTCGAAAGCATTGTTGATGCGAGCTCGCAGTTCTGGCACGTTTCTTGGTAGAGGAGGTTTAAACACTGAATCTTTCACATCACTATGCGTGAAACTTGCCCGCACGCGTTCAACCGTTTCTTCACTCACTGCAGGCCGACCCGTTGATTTCCCCTTACAAAGGCATCCAGAAGCTTTAAACTGCTCATACCATCGCCGAATGGAGTTAGCAGTTGGTGGATCTTTGTTGAACTTCGTCCTGAAGTGTCGTTGCACTGTTATGACTGACTGATGTGAGTGCATTTCAAGCACGACATACGCTTTCTCGGCTCCTGTCGCCATTTTGTCTCACTGCGCTCTCGAGCGCTCTGGCGGCAGAAACCTGAAGTGCGGCTTCAGCCGAACAAAACTTTATTAGTTTTTCTACGTATCTGCAGTGTGTCGTGACCATATGTCAATGAATGGAGCTACAGTGAATTTATGAAATCGCTTCAATCATTTGTAATAGCCCTGTATAGTCTCCACGTAGTAGCAGATATCTTTCATTCAGCCCGCCCTGCCAGGATATTATTCCCCTTAATATATATGTTTCATTGTAGCTCACTCTTCCAGGATGCTTAGTTCCTCCCCACATGTTAATAGAATTGTTCCAGTTTGATCGACGTGAATGACTCAAGCAGTACACTACTGTATTCGAACATTACGGAGTTGTTTTCCCTACTCATCTCCATTAACTTAAGTTTTCCTACATTTGGAGCAAGCTGTCATTCATACCACTAACTATCCTCCTACAGTCACTGAACGACCAAACCTTCCAATTCACTACTGCATCATCAGCAAACAGTCGCAGAGTGCTGCTCACCCTGTCCTATATAGAGAGTAAGAGCGGATGCACCACATTTGTCTGGAGACTATCTACACGATACCCTTGCACTTGATGAACACTCAAAGTCGAGGACAACGTGCTGTGGCCTGTTACTAAAGAAGTCTTCGAGCCTCTTACAGTTTTGAGAACCTATTGCGTATGCTCGTATTTTCGCTAGCAGTCTGCATTGGAGCATTGAGTCAAGTGCCTTTCGCAAATCTAGGAATATGGAAACTGCCTGTTTCCCCCGTCATCCATCGTTCTTAGCGTATCATGTGAGAAAAGGGGAAGCTGGGTTTCGCAGGAGCGATGCTTTCTAGAACTGTGCTGATCCGCAGACAGAAGTGAAACATGGTTCTTAGGGAAAGGCAGGATTTCGGTGTGGACGGGGCCTTACTCAGTTCCCGTTGGTTGCACAGTCTTTTTCTTTAAAAAAAAATCACGTACACTTCATTTGGAACCAATTGCATATAAGGTTGACAATAAGGAACAACAATTATCAAATTTGACTGTTAAGATAATAACTAATTAAAAATTCTTTAGACAAACTGCATTCACAGCTGAAGGCCTTATTGACCAGAAATTTGTCGGCTGAAGGCCCCAATACTAATCACTTAAAACAGTTTGACGGCTGAAGGCCTAGATAGCAAATTCTTACTAAAACGTTACAAAAAAGGACAAGCCTATTAAGAGACAATATCTAATCAATAATTCTTGAGACATACTTGCAAACCAAGTAAAAGAGTTATGAAGACCAGGTAAAGAACTGATTCGAGGACAGCTTTGGTGTTCAGGCACCGGTAGTCAACAACAGACCGAAAATCCAGCCCATGATCCTTAGGAACAAAGAGTATGGCGGAAGCGTAAGTAGATGTAGAAGGTCTAATAACTCCTTGCTCGAGCTTTCTAGAGATCTTTCCTCTAAGTATCTTCATCTCAGGTGATGAAAGGCGATATGGAGACTGCCTGACAGGAATACGGTCAGATAGACGAATTTGGTAGTCAAGAACATTAGTAACCCCAGTCTATCCCAGAGAAGCTCGAGGAACCTCTGCAACAAATCCCATAGTTCAGAGGCCTACCATGAAGACAGTTGGCTGAGATCAAACTCATTAACCTTAGCATCAATAGCTAGCATGCCGGCATTTTGATGCACATTACGCTTAAAGCATTCACAGAACCCAAAGTTCTGAGCGGAAGCGAACTTAAAGGAGAAGGTGTACCCGAAATAATCCTAGACAAGACCAGTTTTACTGATAAAATCACATCCCAAAACCAAATCGACCGGCAGATTCTTAACCAAGGCCAAAGACAAGACCAGGAGATACTCCCTAACGCAACCGTTAGTGAGTTGTTTCAGTCGTTTCCTATCCTTGAAACGATTTAGTTTTCTGTATTGTTCAGTGAAAGAACATAACAACAGTGTATTTAAGTGGCACCACATAGTATCTGTTGTAGTTACTGTATTGTAGTTACTATGTTGTAGCCCAAAATTAAATTCTCTACAACTTCTGTTGAAGACTTTGCTCAGTTGCCTGGAATTTAAAAACCAAATTGGGTGAAGTAGTTAATAAATTAAAAGTCTTACGAAATTATTTCTTTGCTTCTCTTCACCAGATCAATCAGAACAAAATAAATGGAAATCGTGCTTAACTTTAACCTCGTGCAGTTTTGCGATGGCTTCGTATTAGTGAAGTTGCTAAATTTCTGGCAAAATCTTTTGTTAGCCGTAACTCCGTAACTAAACTTTTGCTGACCTATGTTTATACAGAGGGTCCAAAAAAATATATCCACTGTTTAAAAGTCCATAACTGGCCAACTAATTGACGGAGTTGTCTCATCTTTGATAGTGTAATAGTTTGGAGTTCTGGCAATCGCCACACAAGCGTTGTATTGCGTTATTTTGTTTTGTCAGATGCCAGTCGGTAGATAGTGTTTTGTTCTTAGTTGCACCTAGTTACCCGAATAAACATGGCTGGAGCAAGGCTTACATTAGATGAAAGGAAGTCAGTTTGGAGTGGTATTTTAAGTACGAAAACATTAATGAGGTTCAACGGCAATGCCGAAATGAGTATCAAACAGAGCCACCGACACGTTTAGTGATTCGTCGCATTCTAGACAAATTTGAAGCTGAAGGCTGTGTTAAAGATGTACACAAACAACGATCTGGACGACCTGTAACAGTAACAAGTCCAGCTAACTCCCGTCATGTGTTACAAGAATTCACTCGCTCATCACAGAAGTCTGTGAGACATTGTGCCCGTGAAACTGGAGTCAGTCGCTCCAAGTGTACGGCGAATTTTGAAGACAGCAAAGTGGAAGTGCTACATCCCACGACTGCTACACGCAACGATCGAGGACGACCCAGATCGTAGAATGGAGTACTGCGAGTGGTTTGCTAAGATGATGCGCAACGATGAAGAGTTTGCAGAGATGATTGTGTGGTCTGATGAGGCACAGTTCAAACTCAATGGTACAGTAAATCGCCACATTTGCATCTACTGGACCGCCGAAAATCCGAACGTCCATGTAGACAAAGCCGTGAATTTGCCAGGAGTAAATGTGTGGTGTGGGTTGTCTTACCGGGACTTGATTGGGCCGTTCTTCTTTGACGGCACAGTTGCCGGTGAGATGTACCTTCAGAAGCTTCAGACATCCATTTTACCTGCCATCCGAGACTTGTATGGAGACGGAAGAGTTTACTTTCAACAATATGGTGCCCCAGCCCACTAGCAAAATCGTGTTAGGGCGTATCTCGACGAAAATCTACAGGAAGATGGATAGGCCGTAGAGGTGTTGTGGAGTATCCACCACGTTCAAAAATTCAAAATGGTTCAAATGGCTCTGAGCACTATGGGACTTAACATCTATGGTCATCAGTCCCGTAGAACTTAGAACTACTTAAACCTGACTAACCTAAGGACATCACACACATCCATGCCCGAGGCAGGATTCGAACCTGCGACCGTAGCAGTCGCGCGGTTCCGGACTGAGCGCCTTAACCGTGAGACCACCGGGGCCGGCTATCCACCACGTTCCACAGACGTAACTCCTCTAGACTTTTACCTGTGGGGAACACTAAAGGACGTCGTTTATCGACAAAAGCCACTCACATTGTATGAACTTCGAGAGTCCATCGTACATTCATGTGCAAATATCCAACTGAACACGTTGCAGTCGGTAGTTCGTGCTGCAGTTCTGCGGCATCGTTTGTGTTTGGATGTTAATGGTGACCACTTCCAACACCTACAGTGATATCTTTAAGTTGGACTTTAAGCTACACTTTCACCAAAAATGAGACAACTCCGTCAATTAATTTGCAAGTTATGGACTTTTAAACAGTGGATACATTTTTTTTACCTCTCTGTATGAACTTTTTCTTTAGTTTTACTTGTAGAATAACATATTAAAATATTTGCATATCTTCGTGAATCACCCTGAATAAATTGACATGGACACACGACTAGGGGAGGAAACACCGGCGATGAATTAAGAAAGTGAACAAGTGCAGTTTCTTGTCTTCTAACATCACGACACATGTTTCTGCAAGTCTTATTCATCAAATAAGTAACCTCTTATATGTGACAAGAAAAGAAAGGTACAACGTGAGTAGCATTTGCCTAACTTCTGCTCCCTGCTTTACCCATATTACTGTCAATTCAGTCCCCCGTTACTTAACATGAATCTCATCTCCCTTACTTCCGACGTAAACTCAGTCCTTTGCATTGAGCAGTTCTTACTGTGGCTGACTGGTTACGGTAACAGACGGCACGGTACGGCTGGAAGTGTCACCCTCGCCTCGTGTACCAGAAGCGGATGCAACTGCCTCTGTTGCGCGGCAGTGGCTAGGTGTAAAGTCTGCGTTATCACTCAGTGCAGACGGCAAATGTTTGGCAGTAGTCACGGGAAGCCACAACATACGGAAAACTTTCTAAGCTCCATGAAATGAGTAACTGCTCTTTAGAAATTCTTTTGGACAAAAAATCTGTCCTCTCCTACCATCGAACACTGAGTATATGATCAGGACCGAAAATAAATCCATCCTCTTCAAAGTCCTAACCCCGAATAGCTGTTGCCTCAAGACTGAAACTTTCAACCTAGCTCGGAGCAATGTATCGTTGCCTCACTCCAGACCAACTGCTGGGCAGATGAGAGACACGGCTCCCAATCATAATTATTTACAATCAATTATAACATCCCACTAGACTGTCCAACAAAAAAAGGAACTCTTCGAACTCACACTCACTTTAGGCAGAAAGCATTCTCGAAATATTCCTCATACCCAAAATACTCCATCTCAACACAATGGTGCCGGATTTCCTCTCTCAAAAGAATTAAGCCAAATACTAAACGTGTAATTCTAAAGACTTGCTTAATCTGAGCAGTCTGGAGAATATGCTCTATAACCTGGAATCTCTTCCACTCGGGCTTGACTGAAAAACATCTGGTACCCAGTCATGCGACCTCTACTACTGAAAGCTAGTGTTCTAGGGGCGCCACCCATGTGGATTGTCCGTGCATTTTCTCTATAGCGAAGGCGACACAATCGGTCCAGGCGGAGTAACAGCACCTGCCGTTTGTGTGCCCCAGTCAACTGCCTACACATTTATTGAAGCCGCCTGCATGACACCCAGACACTCGTTTTTGCAGCGTTCTCGAAATCAACTTGGCAGGAAGTGGGCGGGGCCATACGTTGGCAAGGGTGTTTCGCCTACATTGCAGAAGTTTCGCTGGGAAGTCCTTATGCATACTTCACGCAGTCGTGATCTCTCCCCATGGGATTTACATATTTTTGGAGTCCTGAAGAAAGACATTTATGGCTGCTGATTAAATTCAGACGAAGAGTTGCGCGTCTGGGTACAATCATGGTTCCGCAGGCAACCACAAATATTTTTCCATGAAGGCCTTCACCGTTTTGTCTTATAGTGGGGTAAATGTATAAACAGTTATTATGGCAATAATCAGTTTACTTATTTTTTTCCAAGTGTCTCGTTTTCATGTGATTGCCCCTTATATAAAATTATACTCTTCTTCCTTCATCATGTTAGAGGGACTGTATCAGTATCGTATGGTATTTTGAAGAGAGAAGACATTTATCACGATCGTAATGGTGCATGAATTATTTAGTAATTTGAAGAAGTACATGAGCGAATAGTTACTCTTTGTCTGTGGAAAGCAGCATCAAGCTAGCTGACAGAACACTCGCGAAAGCCACGACCTTCCAAAGTCTCAGTGAACTGTAGAGGTGACTCTTTCCTACTACTAGGAGGACGCGTATTTCGTTCAGACTAGTTTCTGCGCTCAGGAACTGCCTGCTATAAAGGACAGTGGATACGCAAATATTTTTAAATTTTTGAAGGTTCATGGCGGAGACCGCAACCAACTACGAATACTTTAAAAAGGCTTTATTTTACCGCAATTTATGATTGTGGTAACAACTGTTTTATTAAAACGTCAGCAACCTGTCATCTGCTCCTTTAATTCGTTCGTGACGAATGTTACGTTCCTCCGCCGACAATATGATTATTTTTCAGATGCCTTAAGATAAATATTGTACCATGCACACAATCAGCAGTAGATCACGGCTCATTAATACCGCATAATATTTTTCTCCACAGTCGCAGAGTCAGAAATGAACAATCCTTCCAGGATAAAAATTTGTGTATGCACATGAAAAATTGTTCCAACCAGCCGACTCTGACCAACGTTTTTTCGGGGCTTTTATTCAGTTGTGGGCCTAGCGCCGGAACTGGAAATCCCTTTTTAAATGTTCCCCAAGTGTTCCAACTCTTAGTTTTGTCTGGAACATGAAAAATGTTTCATTCAGTCCCTGGCTCCGATCAAAGTTTTAGGGTGATTTTCTTTGGGCGTCGAACTAGTGCCGAAACTGAAAACCTGCAAATATTCTTAATTGGCCACCCATTTGTTAGATTCCGATTTCACTGTAAAGAACCATCATATGCAACAACTGACTCTGTCCTCTTGGGGAAAAATAGGATTGTTACTGTATATGGTTTAAAGAAACCTGCACAGGATTGCTAGCGACGGAGTTATGGGAAAGGGTAGGGAAAGTAAGATAAGGAAGAAGTGGGCGAAGTACACAACATCTTGATACCAAGTCGTCAAGCAGCGAGTTACGAATCGCATACAGTGAAGCCGCATAAATTACATGGAGAATCGATCAAATATTACAATTGCATAGACCTCCGCTATCAGAGTCAGTTAAAACAACAGTGTGACGCTGTACCATACCAAGATGACATTTAAATGTTATTAACAGATCAACCACACTGGCGGAATTGTTAACCAGATGGCACTCTGCAGGGCTGTCTGCGAGGCCTCAGTTTGGATTCTGCAGGCAGTAACTGTGCTGAGTTTAGAAATGAATAGTGTGTGCAATAGTTGCTCTAAGCTACAACCATGTGCCGCTGATGAGCAAATGCCCCCGTAGCAAAAGTTCAGGTATTTAAACAAGGTCGCACCTTGACCTGCGGAAAGGTGGGTGGACGTATCGGCGCGTTGTTGCACGTGTTGAGAACAATCGGTGGTGTGTCGTTGCTTTTACCAGTGGTCTGTGGAACATTCCCACTCCTGTAGATCAGGTTCTGCATGTCTGCGTAGGCCGGCCGGTGTGGCCTATCGGTTCTAGGCGCTTCAGTCTGGAACCGCGCGACCGCTACGGTCGCAGGTTCGAATCCTGCCTCGGGCATGGATGTGTGTGATGTCCTTAGTTAGGTTTAAGTAGTTCTAAGTTCTAGGGGACTGATGATCTTGTAATACCCCACCCGTCACTTAGCTGGTTTTGGCGTGTGTTCACCCCAACTAATTGACAAACAGATCAACAGAGAGTCCAAAACTGCCGCAATATCGGATAACGCAAAAACGTAATATGGCCCTGTGACTCCTGATTGAACTGCGGTGGCAGTGTTGACATTAATTTATTCAGAATTGATCACTTTTAGTTAAAAAGGGGTGCACATTGATGTTATATTCAGCTATTGAACACCAGATGCAAATGTTGAACATAAAATTAATTAAGAAAGTGACTTGGGATTTCAACTACTTGATTGAAAACAGATGCAGTTGATTAGCACAAATTTATTTTAACTCCCGACCTTCAATCATCACATTACAAGACTCTCCTATAAGGCAGTGGTAATAAATTGCGTTTGCATGGAGTACAGCGCGATAACTCAAAAGTAATTCCTCTCGACCGACCCAGGCGTAATGCGAAGTGCGAGAAGAATTCTACAATACACGGCCCATGAAACCCTCGTGGAAACATTGCCGACGTGATCCAACAAATTAATCAGTGGCCGGAGCGGGCGCAATATCACCGAATACAGTGTGGCGGAGCGGCGTCGTTGTGTGGACGTCGGCCGACCTCGTGGTGCTGCAAGGCTGCGCTCGTCTATTCACTCCTAGCTATCTTGTTCAGTACATAGCTGAACCAAAACTTCCTATGTCCAAGTTCAATCGTTCCATTTGCTAAGTCCTAAACTGCAGAGATGCTCACTCTTTCTCAGGCAAGCTGAGTAAAGAACGCCATGTCCGCACTCTAGGCAAGCTGGGAACGGAAGACCGCTACAGGGACTTCTCCCAGTCCGCTCTTCGCCTCGGTATCCCTTCCAGCAAAATCACTTACGCCAATTGCAGAGCAAGTCGCGTTAATTATGCGTTGCTTCCCAGCGCTGACCAATGCCTGCTGTGGGACGTGAACAAATTCCCACAAAATTTCCCTTCCTCTCAACTTCTGCTATTTAGCACCTCCCAGGCCACCCATCAAGGTTAGCGCCTGCACAAACACCAATTTTTCCGGAATTCTGACTCCCGGGAGAGTACTTCAAATTATCTTCTGGTAAATCTTCCGGGATGTAAGGTCGTGGTCCATGAAACTCTTCAGCTCCTAGCGTTTCGTCCAGAGCTGCGCTGGACATCTTCAGAGGGGTCCAGCGCAGCTCTGGACGAAACGTTAGGAGCTGAAGAGTTTCATGGACCACGACCTTACATCCCGGAAGGTTTACCAGAAGATAAGTCATCCGGTCGTGAAAGCTTTCATACTACTTCAAATTCCTTGGTCCTACATTCCCATCGGAGGCCGGCGTATTTCATTCTGTCGCTCTTCACCTGATTTACTTCAGACTCTGCGGACCGTGAATTCAGCGTGAAGTTGCTGTAGTCACGAACACGCGGTTTTGACCTCTGTTGAACCCTCTACAAGATGCATTGTGCCTTGACAGTCATTTTTTTTCAGCCCTACTGTTCGCTCAACGTGAGTTAGGTGATCTTTAATGA
The DNA here is from genome assembly GCF_023864345.2 of Schistocerca serialis cubense. Lineage (NCBI taxonomy): Eukaryota > Metazoa > Arthropoda > Insecta > Orthoptera > Acrididae > Schistocerca > Schistocerca serialis. Next base: position 449,108,975 of record NC_064642.1, on the reverse strand, counting down.
CTTCATGTAAGGGGCATAGTTCTTGCCATCTTACAACCTCAGCAGTTAAGTCCCATAGTGCTCAGAGCCATTTGAACCATTTTGTCTGGGTAGTACAGGCACACACCAAGGTAGAGACTTTGTAAGAGCAGCAGTGACCGATCGAACATCATCCAGGGAACAAATCAAGGCCGAGGTTGCACCTGATTTGTCGCCAAAGACCACTGGGAACCGTCTGCTTACAGCAGGACTAAGACCACGAGTGCCTCTGGCCAGGCAACGACAGACATCACGACACCGGCAAGTAGGGATACTCTGGGGAAAGAGTCGAGTGGTGATTAGAAAGTCTCTCTGTTGTCTTCATTGATGAGAGTAGGTTAGTAGGTTCTGTCTGTTCAAATGGTTCAAATGGCTCTGAGCACTATGAGACAACATCTGAGGTCGTCAGTCACCTCGAACTTAGAAGTACTTAAACCTAACTAACGTAAGGACATCACACACATCCATGCCCGAGGTAGGGTTCGAACCTGTCGCGCGGTTCCAGACTGAAGCGCCTAGAACCGCTCGGTCACTCCGACGTTCTGTCTGTAATTGAGTGGTGTGACATGTGTGTTTGGTATTCTTGTGGGCGGCCTTTACCGGAGTGCGTTCGCCCATGACAAACACGTCACACCCCAGGCTTAATGATGTGGCGGAGCATCAGTTACAACTCGTGGTTACCTCTACTGATCCTGCAGGGTAACCTAAAGTAACCAGTGCCCTCTGCACCGAATAAGTTGTTAGCCCGGTGCTACTGGCATTTCTTAGGCAGGGAGGTAATGTGCTTTTTCCGCATACGGCTGCAGCTTAGCAAAGTGCTCTTTGTCGTTTAGGACAGCTGAACTGGCCTGAAAAAGATCTCTCGCCAAGTGAACACGTGTGGGAAATGGCGAAGCGGAAGCTAATTCCCTGGAGCCTGCAAGAGCCGTTGTAGAGTTGCAACAAAAGGTGCGAGGCGTTTGGGACAATCGGCACCTTTACGATCATTTTCATGCCGGAATACGCCGGCACGGTAGCTCAGCGCGTTCAGTCAGAGGGCTGCGTTCTCTCTGTAATTAAAAAAAAACTGAGTCAAAGAATCAACGATGAAGTAGACCAAACGCAACGAACAATATCTAATATCGAACAAAATGAATTTAAAAAAAGAAAAGAATACACGCTTGCGTTGCCACCAACGGGAATACGGTGTATTAATACGACTTCTGGGCAACCTTTACTGTGACTTGTGTTTCATTTGGTCCACATTTGTCATCGTATACTCTTACAATGATGAACTACCTGTCACATCGATGTCAGTAAACTGGAATTTCCCTTGAGAGTCATGCATTATTTTTTGCTTCCAGGAGCGCTCTTACAAGCGAGAAGAATCCACGCAAGGAATAATTGTTGCCAGCACCGTCTGGTTTGTTTAACCACTGAGCTTCTGGTTTATCTCGGCTCTAGTAGCAAATGATCTAGAACTAGCGTCAAATTTCTGCTAGTTATCGACTGGTGGCGTGTTAACGTTGCTTTATTAAAATTATTAGCCAGGATTCCATACTTGCGCAGAACATTTGACTCAAGGAACAACGTCACAGATGATGACGCCGAACTGCCACGGCTGCGGTAAGACCTGAGGCACATATCGTGCTGAAGTCTTGCCGCACTACTGACCCAACCTACGGGCACGTCCAGACGCGTCCCCTCATTCTACATTCCTGTCCCACGAAGTCACTGTGCTGTGTTCACGAGATCCTTGTTGGAATTCTGTAGCAGTTAGTTCGGCGGGCAGCAGCGTGCGTATATCTTCTAAGTTTCTTCGCAACTGCCGGTAACGAAGGTCTACGTCGCAAGTTTCTCAAGGTCGGGACGGCCGCGGGGACCGTCTGTGCGCGACGGTCGCGCGGCATCATTTGCGGGCCGTGTGAGCCGTACAAATGATGCGGCTGGTGGTTGCAGGCACCGGCCCCTAACGAGGGCGGACGTCTGCCCGGCCCACCTGTGGCAGCGCAGCCAGCCGCCGGCCCGCGCTGGGAGCACTCGAGCGTGAGCGGCCGGCCCTAACAAGGCCGCATTATTCGCGACCACCGCCCGGCTAATGCCGAGTGCCATCCGGCCGCGGCCGGCTCCCGGTCGCCGGTCACTCCGTACAAGGGGCAAATTGTGCGCCGCAGGTGCCCGTCCCTCCTAGTCCCAGCCCAAGTCACCGCGACCGGTAACGACAAAAGCTATATGTAATCTTTACTATTACTGTACCAAATTTTCATGTGCAAGGTGGCAGTTAATATTCTGCGTACATTTTCGATTAATATATGTATCAGATCAATGTTCACGATGCGCGATCGCATCATTAGCCATGTTACTGGCTGTAAATGGCTAGCTCCAAATGCTAAAAATTTCTGTAGTTCATCTTGTATGGGGGTTAGTTAGAGCTGAACACTGACAGAAAGCGTGACGAGAGCCGCGCGTTCTTCAGAAGTCTTTATAGGCTAAAGAGGGACAGGGAAGAGACTTGATGGTGGTGAGACTGTCTCTGAGGAATCTTCTCACGGGCTGTGCGGGATACACGTCCCGACAAAAAGCAGAGATGTACATTTCATTGCTGAGTGATAAGGATGTAGGAGAGGAAATGAAAACTTCCAGTAAATCTTCTGAATGGAGGATGAGCTACAGGTGATAGATTGGCCATGACCCATGTAGTGGGTGAGCCGTGTGCGGCTCGTGTTCATGCCGTTTATTGCTTATCTCCTTGTCTTCACAGTACTGTCGCCTCCTTCTTATTCGATTTACTGGCTTCACTAAGTTGCTGGTTTGCTTGCCCGTGGGTTTCACCAGCAGAGCATATCGATAATGCGCTGTCGTACTATCTCTGGAACGACCGCTAGTATTTCCGGGTCGTCGTGCGTCAAGAGTTCAGTCAGGGATGGAGCGCCGGTGAGGCGCGGACAGCCAGTACTTGCCAACTGCTGGCCAGACACATGAACTATCCTACGGAAGGAGATTGGAACGGGGACGACCGCTGGTTGGTCGTTCGGTTGGTCTTCTCATTCGGCAGTGTATTTGGTCTTTTGACCGTTTCCGGGCCTCATCAGTTGGTCATCTTGCCGGGCGTGGGTCGTTTCCTTCCTCGCGCAGAGATGTTGTCGCCGATGGGCAAGAGTTATCATGGATGGGTCCGAGCCAGTGTGCCCGGTAGCCGTGTCTCCGAGTCCTGAACGGACATCGAGTTGAGTCTGGTTGAAGCTGCAGTGAGCTCTGGACAGCCAAGACTCACCCAATCGTTGCCGACACACATAACTTGAGTGAGGACGACCTTGGTTGGTCGTTCGGTCGGTCGTTTCATCGGACGACGTGTATTTGGTCGCCGACCACTTATGTGTGTGCGACTTGTCATTTCTCCTTGTTGTTCCACGGTGATTGGTTTTAGGATTGTCGGAGTTCTTGGTGCAAGTGTTTATGTGGAACTGTGTGTAGCTTCTGTGATTTCCGCTGAGCAGATGAATGCTGTCTGCGTACTGGATTAGCCAGTCGGCCGGTTGGGACAGAGCAGCGAGGAAGTCTCCACAGCGTATGGTCAGGCCGGAGCCGCTGGCGGCGTGCACGCGCTGTCACAGTTGTCAGGAACTACCTGCGAGAGCTACAAAGTTCGTCGCCCACCGAACCTGGATACTGGAGTTGAGTAATCAGTTAATCTGTTACGAAACCTCAACTGCTGTCACATCCCTTTGTTCATTTCCGTTTGTTGCTTCCTGGGCTGTTCCCACAAGCAGCAACGTATTGTGTGCTGGAGTCGGAAAATTTTCCAGCCGTCATCCTCTATGGAGTTTTTTAATTGATTGTAACTTATTAGTGAAGCGCACCTGCCTTGTGGCCGTTAACGTTCCGGTTACCTGCCCTGGTCGTTAGCGTAGTTTTCTGGCAGTGTGTTTTCCTCGCCATGTTGATGCTGTCCGGCATGGCGTGTAGTTTGACAGCTTGCTGTTGCTCTCCCTTTTCTTTTTCTTTGAGTGGTTATTGTGCCTTGACTGAGTTTCGATGCCAATTATCTAGGTGTGGTGCTGCTGTGATCTTCGTCCTCGCTGATGTTTTCGGTTGTCGTGCCGTTGGTTGGGTGGAAGGGAATTGACTAGGTTGTTGGTTGTTTCTTCAGCCGTCCTTAGGTCGTGCTGCCACCCGATTATTTAGTGTTACGCTTGGCTGCCTGTCTCACCTATCCTGGTGTTAGAGTTTCCTATTCAGGCCGACCCTTGGAACACTTCTGAGCACCACTGTTCTGTTGTTTGGGATTGTGATTTTCTTTTGTCTTGAGTACTGTGTGAGACCTTCATCCGTGTATTAATTTAGTTTGTTTTAATGTTCAGTATGTTCCCTTCAGCCAAGCCTTATGTGAAATATTTTAAGACATGGCCTTCAGCCGTCTGAAGTAAAAAAAAAAAAATCATCATTCGAAAATTTTCTCTCTATCTTAATTTATTATCCAGGCCGTAAGCCTCGAGTTGTTCTATGTTTAGTATATAGCCTTCGGCCGAACTTTATGTGAAGTATTTTAAGATAGAGCCTTCAGTTGTCAAAGAAAGAAATCATTTGAAATTTCAAAATTTTCCTCTCTGTCTCAGTTTGTTATCCAGCCCATAAGCCTTAAGTTGTTCTGTGTTCAGTATATGGCCTTCAGCCGAACATCATGTGAAATATTTTAAGATAAGGTCTTCAGCCTACTTAAATTAAAATTTGGAAGGTCTTGGTCTAAAACCTTTTAAAATTTCCTTATTGGAGTTCTTGTCATCCAGGCCTTAAGCCCTCAGTTCTTCTATTTTGTAACTAAGGCCTTCAGCTGTGTGTATTCCTTAACACAATTTAGTAACTTGTGCTATGGCCTTCAGCCGTATTGTTTCTGAATTCCTTTTAGGGCACATGTGATTAAGTGTTTTTATCAAATAAAGTTTGTATGTTTGTGCAACTTGCAGCAACTGATTTGGGCCCCTTTCCACAACCTAATCCTTTCTGTCCTGCGAATTTCACTGGAAGATAATGTTTTTGTAATGCCTAATGTGATTCGTTGCCAATCCAGAAGGGAGCGGGATAGGGAGTGGATATCCACTTCTCTGCAGGGATTGATCAAAGACACTACCCTTTAAGGACTGACCTAGAGACTTCGTTGGCGACAACCACAGCGCATAATCTGGCGGTTAGAGTTTGAAAACCGTTGGTTGCTCGTGACACTAGGGGGGCACGAAGTCATTTCTCTATGAACAAAGTTGTTATTCTGTTTACTGGTATGATGATACTTTATCTCTCTGTGGAGTCTGACACACATGAAATGCTTCTTTTTGAGTGAATTTCTGTTCCTGGCTAGTGAGTAAAAAGAAATCTTGGCTCATGTTCTGTCTTGTACTTCGATAATTTCAACCCTAGGAGTTTGCGGACGGCATATTGCGTCCAATGTGTAGGCAGAAACTTGCAAGTATGCCACATAGAGGGGATAGGCAAAATAATGTGAACACCTATATGTACTTGGGAATAGTTTATTAATAAGAGATTGGACCCCATTTGCCAGTAATTCAGCTGCGAATCTTCTTGGAATACTGGCATATAGTGATTGTATAGTCTCCAGTCGAATGTTATGCCACTCGTCGACCATAACCTTTTCTAACTCCTGTAGTGACGAGGGAGGCGGAAATCTGCTATGGAGGCTGCACTCCAATGTCGTCCACAAGGGTTCGATAATGTCCAAGTCCGGGGACTGTGCTGACCATGGAAGACGCTGTAGTTACGTTTCATGCTCCTCATACCGCAATTGTAGTGTCCTGGCTGTGTGAATAGGTACATTATCGTCCTGAAATATTGTTGGGTAACAACATTTGAATCATGGGGGGGGGGGGGGGGGGCTCCTAGTCACCTAAATTGTTCATATAATCATTGGCGTTAACACGGCCTTTGATAGTAATGAAGGAACCAGCAGAACACCATGATATGGCTGCCTACACCATCACACTTCTACCTCCATGCTTAACCACTGGAATCAAGCAATCAGGATTATGGGCTTCTTTTGATTTCTCCAGACGAAACCCAGCCCGATGTTAGAATGACGAAAAGGTTGACTCATTGGACCATATGACGTGTTCCATTGACCTGCCATCCAGGATTTATGCTCCTGACACCATGCGTTGCGTTGGTTATCGTAGTTTTGATTTCGATATAGCAGCTTGTATATGAAAATTCGCTTTATGGAGTTCTCAGCTGACAGTGTCGATAGATACGGGGTCTAAAAGATGCTTATTGAGCTCTGCAGTTGACCCGTGTGCGGCTCGCGTTGGTGCCATTGGTAGGTTGACATCGTGTACCAGGGATAGTGACGTCTCGTTTTCTTCTTCTGTTTACTGGCGCCACCACGTTTGCTGGCGTGGTCTGTCTGCGAGCGGCAGCAGCAGTGATTACCGACATCTAGTACCTGTACTGTCTTTGGAAGGATGGGAAGTGTTTTTCCGGGTCAGGTGTGTCGGCAGTTCGGTTCGGACAGAGCAGGAGAGAGGTCCGGCAGCGCGATGACATGCCGGATCGTGGGGCTGTAGTTGCAAGGGTCACAACCTCATTGTCCACCGGACCCAGGACGTTGAGTTAGCATTAATCCAGTAGTGAAATCTCCACTATTTGTGATCACGCCATTTGTTCGTGTGTTACTGCTTGTAGGGTCGCCGTGAGAAGAACAGCAAGAAGTGGAGCGTGTTGAGTTGGCGGAATCTGTTAGCCGTCTTCTATTGGCTGTTATTAGTTCTTGAATTTTGTTTTAATATTGATGAAGTACAACCAGCGGTATTTTACTGCCTAGAGGCCGCTAACGCCCAAGTCACCTGCCCTGGAGGTTAGTGCATTTTTAGGGCAGTTTACGTTTCCTCATCTTGCTGATGCTGTCCGGCAAGATGCGTAGTTTGACAGCCTCCTTGATTGTGGTATGGATTGTGGTTTCTTCTGTGTACCTTGGTTGTAGTGGTTCCTTCCGCTTTTCGATGTTTTAAACATCGGATTCTGAAGACACAGTGCTGTCTGTCACTTCGCCCTCGCTTGAATTAATCCATCGATGTACTGGTTGTCACACATTAGGTGGATTTAGTAAGAGGATTTATCAGCGTTTAAACTGTCCCTAGTTTGAGTTACCATCCTGTTATGTGACCATAACTCTTGGCTGCCTGTCTCACCGCTTACGCGCTGTAGGAACTTTTCCCAGGTCGATCCCTGGAGCACTGTCTGTGGATCACTCCCTTCTTTATTCGGTCTGATTCTGTCAATTGTTTAAAAATAATGTTTTGTTTAAATTATTCCTATTGCTTGTGGCCTTCAGCCGACAAATAATTTGAGTTCGTCTTAATAAGGCTTTCAGCTGCCAGTGTAACTTGTGTTACAGTCAATTTTAATGACTGTTTTAAAAATTAATTAAGGTATTTTTAACGTGTAATTATCTTCCTCATTTATAATTCAGGCCATCAGCCGCAAATTGCTCTAAAGTATTGTTTGTGGCCTTCAGCCGACAAATAATTTTGAATTCTTTCTTAATAAGACCTTCAGCCCTCAGTGTAGCTTGCGTTACAGTCAATTATTTTTAAATGATTGTTTTTAAAAAATGATTTTGGTATTTTCAATGTGTAACTGTCTACCTGATTTGTAATTCAAGCCTTCAGCCATTAATTGTTCTGAAGTATTCCTCGTGGCCTTGAGCAAACAAATAATTTGAATTCTTTGTTAATAAGGCCTTCAGCCATCAGTGTAGCTTGTGTTACATTCAAATTTTTTAAAATGTTTTTTAAAAATTATTTCTTTAAATAAAGTGTATGCGGTTACTGTGCAATCAATAGTAACTGATTAGGCCCCGTCCACACCTTTTCCTGCTTTCCCTAAGTCCCATGTCTCAGCAATCACTTTAGCCACAGTAGTTTTGTATCGTTTTGACACAATTTACGTTAGCTTACGGCGATATCTACCATTTAGTTTTGATTTGCGCCCACGATTACGTTTACACGACGACATCTTTCTGTATTTTGAGTAGGCTGTCATGACTGCTGAAACAGTTGCTCTTGAACCATTCAATAAGTTGACTGTCTTGGTTACTGATGCTCCAGCTAATCGGGCCCACACAATCTGCCTTCTTCGGAACTCTATTGGGTCTTTCATTGCACGTCGACCTCGGCCTCTGAATGCAAATACGAAGTGTGAATTACTTGTAAACAACCTGCACTGATGCCTAGTCCGTATTGAACACGCAGAGTCCAGCGCGACACGTGCCTTCATGCGTTGTTGACCGTCGAATACAACCATCCCCTTACTAACACTGTTTACATTATTTTGCTTGTCTCCTGTATATCATCTGCACAGCGGCCACCGAACCAATGAACCGCGATCATCGGCTCATCGGTGCAATACAACTGCTGTCTGTACCTTTAATAGGTGATGTGCACACACGATTTCGGCTGATAGAGAAACACAATAAATGTCTTGATTTCCATTTGCTTGTCCACTGGATTTTTGCTTCCTTTTGGAGATGATGTGCCTTTTGTGTCCTCTTGCCTAGAACTGATATAGTGAAGCTTCACTGTACACCAGTAATTTTTGACGTTTCTAGAAGGCGAATTCGTTCTCGCTTCCCACGCCCGGGTTCCCGGGTTCGATTCCCGGCGGGGTCAGGGATTTTCTCTGCCTCGTGATGGTTGGGTGTTGTGTGATGTCCTTAGGTTAGTTAGGTTTAAGTAGTTCTAAGTTCTAGGGGACTGATGACCATAGATGTTAAGTCCCATAGTGCTCAGAGCCATTTAGAAGGCGAATTATATCAGCGACTTTTAAAACTGCAGCTGTACGAGTGTGACAATAAAGTAATGAGACTGATTTTCTTTGCAAGATGTGGCAGCCCTGCAGGCTTGCGTAGGCACAATATCTTTGACCATGGTCTGTAAGCTGCTTTTAGTCCAAGCGGCACATCGAAGCAACTGCTCATGCGTCAGTTGTGCTGTAATAAGTTAACACTTGTTTGTGTCTCGTCACGGAAATGGAACCGCATAATACACTCCTGGAAATGGAAAAAAGAACACATTGACACCGGTGTGTCAGACCCACCATACTTGCTCCGGACACTGCGAGAGGGCTGTACAAGCAATGATCACACGCACGGCGCAGCGGACACACCAGGAACCGCGGTGATGGCCGTCGAATGGCGCTAGCTGCGCAGCATTTGTGCACCGCCGCCGTCAGTGTCAGCCAGTTTGCCGTGGCATACGGAGCTCCATCGCAGTCTTTAACACTGGTAGCATGCCGCGACAGCGTGGACGTGAACCGTATGTGCAGTTGACGGACTTTGAGCGAGGGCGTATAGTGGGCATGCGGGAGGCCGGGTGGACGTACCGCCGAATTGCTCAACACGTGGGGCGTGAGGTCTCCACAGTACATCGATGTTGTCGCCAGTGGTCGGCGGAAGGTGCACGTGCCCGTCGGCCTGGGACCGGACCGCAGCGACGCACGGATGCACGCCAAGACCGTAGGATCCTACGCAGTGCCGTAGGGGACCGCACCGCCACTTCCCAGCAAATTAGGGACACTGTTGCTCCTGGGGTATCGGCGAGGACCATTCGCAACCGTCTCCATGAAGCTGGGCTACGGTCCCGCACACCATTAGGCCGTCTTCCGCTCACGCCCCAACATCGTGCAGCCCGCCTCCAGTGGTGTCGCGACAGGCGTGAATGGAGGGACGAATGGATACGTGTCGTCTTCAGCGATGAGAGTCGCTTCTGCCTTGGTGCCAATGATGGTCGTATGCGTGTTTGGCGCCGTGCAGGTGAGCGCCACAATCAGGACTGCATACGACCGAGGCACACGGGGCCAACACCCGGCATCATGGTGTGGGGAGCGATCTCCTACACTGGCCGTACACCACTGGTGATCGTCGAGGGGACACTGAACAGTGCACGGTACATCCAAACCGTCATCGAACCCATCGTTCTACCATTCCTAGACCGGCAAGGGAACTTGCTGTTCCAACAGGACAATGCACGTCCGCATGTATCCCGTGCCACCCAACGTGCTCTAGAAGGTGTAAGTCAACTACCCTGGCCAGCAAGATCTCCGGATCTGTCCCCCATTGAGCATGTTTGGGACTGGACGAAGCATCGTCTCACGCGGTCTGCACGTCCAGCACGAACGCTGGTCCAACTGAGGCGCCAGGTGGCATGGCAAGCCGTTCCACAGGACTACATCCAGCATCTCTACGATCGTCTCCATGGGAGAATAGCAGCCTGCATTGCTGCGAAAGGTGGATATACACTGTACTAGTGCCGACATTGTGCATGCTCTGTTGCCTGTGTCTATGTGCCTGTGGTTCTGTCAGTGTGATCATGTGATGTATCTGACCCCAGGAATGTGTCAATAAAGTTTCCCCTTCCTGGGACAATGAATTCACGGTGTTCTTATTTCAATTTCCAGGAGTGTATTTCGCAACGGTATGCCATTTCTTTTTGCGTTAAATTGGGTGAAAAGGAGACGACAACTTACCGTAAGCTTCAGTAGGCTTTCGGAGAGGAGGTTATGTCAAGAGCTCAAGTTTTTTGTTAGCATAAAATGTTTAGTGAAGGCAGAACAAATATTGAAGATGAAGACCGCAGTGGACGATCATCAACTTCACGGACGGATGTCAACTTGGCTAGGGTGCATGAACTCGTACGATCTGATCGAAGATTATCCGTGAAAACGATTGCAGTAGAACTGAACATCAAGCGAGAAATGGTTCATCTAATAATAACTGAAGATCTTGGTATGAGAAAGATTTGTGCAAAAATGGTCTCCAAAAATCTCACACCACAATAGTGAGAAACACGGAAAAATGTGGCAGACAGTCTGTCAGAGCAAACGGAAATCAATCCAGAATTGTTGAGCCGTGTTATCACTGGTGATGAAAGTTGGTTTTTTTCAGTACGATCCAGAGACAAAACGCCAAAGTTCGCAATGGTGCTCAAAGGGATCACCCAGGCAAAAAAAAAAAAAAAAAAAAACTCGCATGTCATAGTCACAAGTGGAATGCATGCTTGTGTGCTCCTTTGATTTCAAGGGAATTGTTCATAAAGAGTGGGTGCCTCCTGGACAAAAAGTTAACCACTATTGCTACAAAGAAATTTTAGAAAGACTTCGTAAAAGATTCGTAAAACAATTCTTCGTGTCCGTGCCAACATTGCTGATAATTTGATTCTGCATCACAATGATGCGCCATCCCATACTGCTCTGTCAGTACAGCAATTTTTAACCTCAAAACAAATTTCAGTACTACCACAGCCACGTTATTCAGCAGATATCTCTCTGTGCGACTTTTTTCTGTTTCCAGGAGTCAAAACGGCGGTCAAGGGACACCATTTTAAAACAACACAAGATGTCCAAAAAGCTGTGACGAGGGTCTTAGAGGATATTACAGAAGATGAGTTCCAGAAATGTTCCCATCAATGGCAGAAGCGCTGGGAAAAGTGTGCGAAATCAGAAGGGAACTAGTTTGAAGGAGACAACACTAAACTTGACTAAAACGGTATGCAACATTTTTTTTCCATATAGTCTCTTTACTTTACTGTAGCACCTCGTATAAGTACTTTATTGCGTTGTTGGTACGGTCGTCCCAAGATGGTACTGATAACATATGGCAAAATTGATCAATTAGTAAGGGGAGAACACCTCCTAAAGCTACTGCCGCTCCGTCGACAGAAGATGTCCCACAAATGTTTACCTGCAGAACAGATATAAACCAATTTGTAACTCAGTTACACTTCTTTCAAACAGAGGAAGACAGGCACATGCGTAGGAAGGGAAATGGAAGGGAGGGAAAACGGTACTGCAGTGAAGCAGACGAGAAACTATAAAAAAAAAATAGGTTGTTTACTTTACAGCGACAGCCATATGAAGCGTACAATTTGGCTGTAAACTGTAGCTTAACTGTTAAAAAAATGTTACAGATCTATAATTACAGTCACAATTCCACATTCCAAATAATACAATTCATCGTTTGACATAAAGTTACTAATCTTTCACTGTCAGTATTTCCATACACAACATTTATAAGATCTGACCTCCCCTCCCACCACCCCTCCACGTTTCTTCATTTTCAGTAGCCGTGTCTGTTTCATTTTCACTGGTCATTTTATCTGATTCAGTGCCATCTTTACTTGCAGAATCAGTATTGCTTCCATCACTGAGATTATTATTATTCGAGTCTGTATCTCTTCCCATAAATATGATCACCTCCATCGCTTGGTCCAGTAAACCTTCACCTTCTTTACATGCTCACGGCGTTTCTTCCCGCCTTCTTCTGTTATGTAAGCGATCTGTTCATCTGTAGGTTCTAATAACGTGGCCATTCTGAATGTCACATTACTTTATGGAACGCCGTTCTTGACTCTTGCCCACATCACCTCTATCGGATTCAATTTTGGGTGATACGTAACATGTAGTAACACTGTATAAGCATGATCATTTTGACGAATGAATACAACTGGTGTACAAGCTTGTTCCTCAGGAAAGGAATTCCCTTTTCTGTCAACCAGGACATTTCTCTCCTCGTAGAATTTGATGTTGGAGCATGAGTCAGTTGCTTATTTTGGCAAGGGCGTTATCCATAACGGGGACCGTAGGTGATAGTAGATAGGGTATTAATAGCTCGCGGAGACACTTTTTATAATTTAAGATGCCCATGTCGTTTCGGTAATCCCCTGTTTTCTGGACAGATCCAAACATTGCGCAGGCATTCGGTACAAAACCGTCCTCTCCGCCAGCGTGCCTGGTGATAATTCTTTCTTTCGAAAAAGGTGTCAGCAAATCCTATAGCAATTATCAATCCATTCGTGCTATAATGTGTGACAAGTGTGAACACATGCCTTCTCCATATAGAAAATTGGACACTATTCACATCTGTACTGTCAGGCATTTTTAAGCAAGCAATTCGTTTTGCCGTCCACTGGAGAACTTTCGGTTACGGCCTTCTTCCTCCACCTAAATCCTAGAGTGCGAAGAATTTTACAAGGTATGTTTATACTATCTTCAAAACTTATTAAACTCCGAAACTTATCGCGAATTTCCTTCAAAGTGGGTCTTCTTTCATCTGTAGTGTAGAAATTATTCAGCACGCAGCTAACGACTTTCTCATTAAAATAGTCTAAACTGACCTTCCACGTCCTTCTGGGTCTCGCTACGGTCGCAGGTTCAAATCCTGCCTCGGGCATGGATGTGTGTGATGTCCTTAGGTTAGTTAGGTTTAAGTAGTTCTAAGTTCTAGGGGACTGATGACCTCAGCAGTTAAGTCCCATAGTGCTCAGAGCCATTTGAATCATTTGATCTTTCTGGGTCTTGCCGTATGAGGTGATGGAAATGCCGAAGTTTCACCTACATGGAATCTCTTCAATTCAATAAACTTAAACAACAGCCGTACACTTCAAGATATTTTATTTTATTCAACAAGCAGTTTCGGCAATTCAGTTTGCCAACTTCAGGCCCCTACCTAATGAAAGAGTATACATGTAGTAATACAAGGATGCACAAATCAAGCTTGTGACAGGTAATCGTAATACCGCTTAAGCTTAAAAATGATGGAAGTATTGGCGTCAAATCAAATCTATGTGTACATCCAACACAATAGACTAAAACATGCGCATATATTTGTTAGTAGCATTAAACCAAATCTCTGTGTACATCCAGCACAATTGACTAAAACATGTGTACATATTTGTTAGTCATAAAACTATTTAACGTTACAGATTTACAAGGGAACAGCTAAATTCATTAAAAAGATCAACACTACACAGTGTATAATCAAGAGCTCCATGGAAACAAAGCTCGTAACTTTTTTTATAATAATAAATCCTATAAAGTTCATTTAGATAAGAAACCTCCTAGTACAAATGAGTACCAATCTTCATTTAAAGTAAAAGCTATGAAATACAATAGTATGCATATTTACAGCCTAGGTAATACCACAGATGGGAAGACAAGCAGTTTTTACAGCGTCAAAAATAACTTGACACAAAACCCAACAGCAGTCGACATATTAAGAGAAAATAGCATTCATAGCGGACACTAAGAATATTCACAACTATCTTGTGGCCTAGGTTATACAGTAAATCGGAATAAAAGAAGTGGTTTCCTTTGTATCACTTAACAGGTCGACATTACAACAGTGAAACAAATTAACAAAAAAGTCAAATACTACTGAAGCAAGGCGAGTCCTCAAAGTTCACAGCCGACAACTTCATACAGTTTCACTGGGAGTAAAAGGCACTACCTAACACGACCTACCTAAAGATGCCAGACCATCTAAATGGTTCAAATGGCTCTGGGCACTATGGGACTTAATATCTGAGGTCATCAGTCCCCTAGAACTTAGAACTACTTAAACCTAACTAACCTAAGGGCATCACACACATCCATGCCCGAGGCAGGATTCGAACCTGCGACCGTAGCAATCGCGCGTTTCCAGACTGAAGCGCCTAGAACCGCTCGGCCACCGCGGCCGGCAGACCATCTAAATTCCAAGACACAGCAAGGTGTGTCGCGATAGGGAAGGTGGGTACGGAAATCTTGGAATCTTTCCAGTTCTCTCTTAATTGGCCGAACTGACGCAAAGGATACACCTACAGCCCCGGCCACTAGGTTCAATGTTGATTCTCATGTCAAGGGAGCATCTAGCACAGCTTGTTTCTTCGTAAACTGGTAGACAGTTGAAACCACTTTGCGTGTCTGACTACGAAGAACTTTGACCACCTACAAGCTCTTCAGATTAGTATGTGTCCTCCTGGAGTCTTTACTACTGGAGCGCTCCGCCTGACTCGATGGCAACACGTCCGACACTAGCAAGCGGAGTGTACTGCACATCGTGTATGCGGTGTTCACGTCTGTTTGCGTTAATTGTATAGTGCGGACACAAAAGATGGCTGTCGACCGAGACCGAAACGTGTGGAGGGACGCAGAACCCACGCCTCCCGCAGTCAGAAAAGCAGGCGCCTTGACTGCCGGACCATCAAGGAGCCACCTAGAGGGCATGACCCAAGCCTCCGCTCTCGACTCAGCCAATTCCTTTCAAAATAGTTATCTGCATAAACACCTCTAGTCGAATCTGAAAAATATTTTTCGCTTGTGTCACAAGCGAAAAGGAGAAAAAGCTCTGATTATCCTGCATGATGAGATCAAAAAACTTTTTTATTTTGTTTTTATTTTACTTTATTTTTAATGCGACTAGTCACGAATTCCTCCTCTGAGTCAAACACTTCATCTAGAGTAGCAATCGAAACCCACGTCCTCAATTATTTGCCAGATGATGTATTCCAAACTCTGTTTTCATCTGCAGTTTTTACCTTCTACAGCTCCCTCTGGTACCATGAAACTTATTCCGTGATGTCTTAAAAAACTGCCCGTCATTCTATCCCTTCTTCTTGTCAGTATTGTCCACCTGTTCCTTTCCTCGGCGATGCTTCGTAGAACCTCCTCATGCCTTACCTTATGAGTGCGCCTAATTTTCAACATTCTTCTGTAGCATCACACCTTAAAATCTTTCATTCTCATCTTTTCCAGTTTTCCCGCAATCCATGTCTCACTGCCACACAATGCTGTGTTCCAAACGTACATTCTCAGATGTTTTTTCCTCAAATTAAGGCCTATGTTTCATACTAGTAGACTTCTCTAGGCCAGAAATGCCCTTCTTCCCAGTGCTAGTCTGCTTTTTGTTTCCACCTTGCTCCGTCTGTCATGAGTCATTTTGCTGCCTAGCTAGAAGAATTACTTCATTTTCATCTTCATCATCATTTCTGATGTTAGATTTCTCGCTGTTCACATTTCTGCTACTGCTCATTACTTTCGTCTTTATTCGATTTACTCTCAATCCTTATTCCGTGCTCATTGGACTGTTCATTCCATTCAGCAAATCCTGTAGTTCTTCTTCACTCTCACTGAGAATAGCAATATCATCAGCTAATCTAATCTTTGTTATCCTTTCCCCTTGACTTTTAATTCCACTCTTGAACCATTTTTTCTTTTATTTGGGTCATTGCTTCTTCGACGTATAGATTGAACAGCAGGAGCAAAAGACTACATCTCTGTCTTATACCAATTAAAATCAGTGCACTTCGTTCTTGGTCTCCCAGTCTTATTGTTCCCTTTTGGTTCTTGTACGTGATGTATATGACCCATCTTTCGTGTAGTTTACCGTTACTTTTCTCAGAATTTCGAACACTTGCACCATTTTACGTTGTTAAATGCTACTTCCAGGTCGATGAATCCTATGAAAGTGTTTCGATTTTTCTTTAGTCTTGCTTCCAATATGAACCGCAATGTCAGAATTGCCCCTAGCCGGCCGGTGTGGCCGAGCTGTTCTAGGCGCTTCAGTCTGGAACCGCTAGACCGCTACGGTCACAGTTTCGAATCCTGCCTCGGGCATGGATGTGTGTGATCTACTTAAGTTGGTTAGGTCTAAGTAATTCTAAGTTCTAGAGGACTGATGACCTCAGATATTAAGTCCCATAGTGCTCAGAGCCATTTCAGATTTGCCTCTCTGCTGCCTTTACTTTATCTACAGCCAAACTGATCGCGTCATCTAACACATCCTCAATTTTTTGCCATTCTTCTGTACGTTATTCTTGTCAGAAGCTTGGCTGCATGAACTCTTAAGTTGGTTGTGCAATAATTCCCTTACTTTTCGGCTCTTGTAACCTTTTGAATTACGAGGGTTGGAACTTCAATAGTGGCAATTATTATTTACAGCTCGTACAAAATAGATACGTGTTTCGAAGTTTTACTGACTTTCAGAGTAGTCACCAGCATTGTGTATAACCCGTTGCCAGCGATGTAGAAGTCGTAGGATACTCTTAGCAATGCCTGATGTGTTGACCGTTCGAGCGGCGCGGTCTATTGCCCGACGAATTTGTAGCAGTTCTGAAGCGAATGCCGTGAAGTGTTTCCTTCGGTTTAGAAATCGAGTTGAACTCACGAGGGCTTAAGTCAGGGGAGTGCAGTGGGTGGTATAGCACTTAGCAGCCCCATCAGTCAAAGAAATCAGTAACAAAAAATGGTTCAAATGGTTCTGAGCACTATGGGACTTAACATCTGTGGTCATCAGTCCCCTAGAACTTAGAACTACTTAAACCTAACTAACCTAAAAACATCACACACATCCATACCCGAGGCAGGATTCGAACCTGCGACCGTAGCAGTCGCGCGGTTCCGGACTGAGCGCCTGAACCGCTAGACCACCGCGGCCGGCAAATCAGTAACAGCTTGCACTGTACGTGCTTGAGCATTGTCCTGCAAAGTGATAGCCAGATTCTGCAGAAGGTGTCATCACTTCTGTCTCTATGCTGTTCATGTTTGGAACACAACCTACGACCAGCTGCTGGGGTCATCAGGGGGGGGGGGGGGGGAGCCTCGCGGATCGTGACAAGGCGCCTCAGACCTCTCGGCTGTCCGGCGCGGCCTGAAAAATCAGAGCTCGTACGGAAAGTATAGGTGTTCGTTCTTTCCGCGCGATATACGAGATTGGAATAACAGAGAATTGTGAAGTTGGTTCGATGAGCCCTCTGCCAGGCACTTAATATCATTTGCAGAGTATCCTTGTAGATGTAGATGCAATTTACAAGTATAACTACATCAACGTCGAATCCGTGTTCCTTAAACAACAGCCCTTAAACTACAGTGCGGTGGCGTTAATGTCTCACTGAGAAATGCAGTACAAATAATGGTACGCGAGATGCAGAACTAAAAACAACTTCTCTGCTTTCAAAGAACTACTTAGAAAGTGAAACACGTAACTTGTAAAATAATCAAGCAGCTGTACACTATAATCCTTTTGTCCTGCACCTACTTGTGAATTCGTCGCAGCAGATCGCCGATAGGAAATCCGAGCAGAAACCTACCGTACTGCGACTCGCACCAGGCTGCGTACAACGTAACTACTCTTACAGTTAGACATAATATCTGATAACTGAACAAGGGTTTTAAAAACATTGATGTTAGGTTCAATTTCAACACTCATAAAGATCTGAAGAAAAGAATAATTCACGCTGTCCACAGCCCAAATGAAAAAGCTAGAGAATTCTGAATGTATAAAAACAAATGTTATCAGTATAGGAACTATCCATAACAGAGACCACGTTGACTGTTAAAATTATAAAAACATAGCAAGTCAGCAGTAATGGTGGATATCCGATAAACAAGTTATAATCTCTCCGCAGAAAAAATGAGTGGTCTTAATGTAGTAGGCACAATTAGAAGGCATGAGATTGCAGTTCCTGTGCTGGTAAGAAGAACCATGCATGTACGTCCGAAGGACCATTACGTCGTTCCCCTTATCAACGTAGAAAGTGCAATATCATATTTATCCGCCGATATCATGCAGCGACTCTCTGTTAAAAATGTCCTCGCCGCTAGGGGAATTAACAAGATGTGTGTACGAATACAGGTTGTGATGCAGGAACAACGACGTATGAAAGCTTGGGCCTGGCCGTCAGTCGTGTACGGACACCCAAAATGGCTTTTGAAGATTAAACTTACTATGATAACGAGACAATTCCGCGACCCGCGCCCCTTCTCCCCCCCCCCCCCAAAAAGAAAGAAAAAAAAAGAAAAGAAGAAACGAAATTAAGACGATCGCTCGTGTAAAGCGTAATATCCTGGACCAACTCCTGTCCAGCAAAAATTTTCATCGTCATCTTTCCATTATACAGCTGATGGTTGCCCATATTCACACGTGCGAATACATTTTAAACAATTAGAACAATGACTTTTTGAAAGAAAAAGAAATTTTTATGTGTGCGTCCAGAGATGAAGAGCAGATGTTCAAGGAAATCTGAAAAAATCAACAGTACAGTATGACATAAATACAGAATGTAACGAGCCGGCCGTTGCGACCGAGCGGTTCTAGGCGCTTCAGTCCGGATCCACGCGGCTGTTACGGTCGCAGTTTCGAATCCTGCCTCGGTCATGGATATGTGTGATGTCCTTAGGTTAGTTAGGTTTAAGTAGTTCTGAGTCTAGGGGACTGATGACCTCAGATGTTAAGTCCCATAGTGCTCAGAGCCATTTGAACCATGAGAACAGAAGATAACGAAATGTTATTTATGAGATACATACACAAGTAAGAACAATAACAAACTACTAACAATGATAAACGAAGGTTCCTAAATGAAGAATTTTTATGGACATCCCCTTTATTTCAACACTCTTATAAAATTAACAATAAACTTTAGTTTGTACATTCAAATGTACTTAATAGTAATGGAATCTGAAGTAGTGTAATATTCATATGGATGACACCCATTGCAAAAAGTGTGCGTTGGCAGTAGTTCACAAAATGATTGTTATTAACTTGCCTGTCATCCACTGCAAACTCGATTCGGTGTCGATTGTGACAGATTTCATTAGAGCATAATGGGTGCGTCATAAATAATAATATTTGCAGCAAGGAAGTCATAATGATTAACAAAAAGTAAAGCTGTAGTTAATAAATCTCAATCAACCATTCATATTGAAGTCAGCAGCATGAAAGCGGCTCAAACATTTCATCGAAATGTTTGTAGGCGTTCCAGAGGGCACCATAAAAGTGCAGTCTACATCATCATTACTCCTGACGACTTGTGGCGTTGCATAACTAATATTCTCCCTGCTGTACAAGACAATTTTCCAGCAGTAGCCACAAGGTCAAAAGTTTGGTTTGAGGCACATGACAATGAATTCAAGTTGAAATTGTAGTGGTCAGCTTTGTTAGATATTCACATTATCGGATACATATGAGAAGCCATTGAGTGTCAGTTCTGGCCACACAAACAACGGCACAAAGACATGCCGCTCTAGAACGCTGTTATAAACTGCGTGCAGCTGTTCACATAATTATGCAAATTTGCACTCTCCGTCAATGAATGTGAGCACCTTGGCTTAAACCTGTCTCGCTTAACAAGAGGTAAGTAAAGTGGCCTATTTTTATTCATAATGTGTGTTACATGAGACGCTGGCTGTAGCAAATAAAACTATAAGCGAGTAAAACCAGCAGGAAAAAGCATTCAGTAAGTTTTAATTTCACCGCTACCTGTTTAGAGTGGCAAAGATCAGCTCTAAATCCCTCGTATTCCTATATGTATTTGTGAATGTAGTTACTATTCGGGGTAACCATTTAACGTTAGACTACAAAACAAAATATTTTAGTGAATACGGACGCACTTTGCAATGTTGGACTCCGAAACACGTTGTATAACGAAGTATGTGTATTAATGATAATTAAAGGAAAGCTGTTCACAAATGAGTGAAAGTATAATGTGTAAGTGCCTGTACGGGTGCACTCTTAAGGTAAATTACAAAATTTAAAACAACTGCCAAGTGTACAGCTTACGGCCTTCTGTTATCATGGCGTAACTGAATGAACCTTTCTAGTAATCCTGGCACCTTTGAATGTGACGCTCCTTCTCATTCTTTGTCAATTATTGTTCCATGGCTGAAGCAATGTGCGATGCTAAAAGAATGACACACTAAAATTCATATTCGGTCTGTTAATTTTCTTTCGACGCAGAGATAGAGGGTACCTCTACTACCTGATTTACTGCACGGTGCGTACTTGTTTGTGTTCATGGATGATGATTCTGCGTGCAGAGAATTCCAAATTCAAAACGCCAGCGTTTGCTGGTTGACCTTGAACATAAACATGGTAAATATTGTCCATAAATGGGTGGAAAGACATATTATTTCCCACTTAAATGTTTGATGATCAGACCTTGGAACTAAAGCATAAAAATCTAGGAACATGGGTCAGGAACACCTTTAAGTGAAAAGCAATATCCCAGACGAATTCATTCGAAAAATATTAACAAAATTTAATTCACCTATAGTACATGTAGCTTGCAAAACGTAATCCAATTGCATTTTAAGTACGGTTCCCTTGACAGGGGATGAAGAACAATAGAAAGGAGAGCTGCCTGTTTCGTCTCGTATTTCTTTAGTAAGCGCGAGAGCTATGCGAAGATATTAATCAAATTCAAGTGACATACTCTGCAAGAGAGGGGGTTGTGCATCACGGTGTGTTTTCAAATTCTGAGGTGATTTCTACGAAGGGTCCATAAGCATCTTATTTTCTTTCCTCTACATCTCGCGAAATGACCATGACGGGACTACTAGAAAATTTCGACTACATATGTAAGGTTGCAGAATGTACTTCCATTGCGCTGCAGTCATGGACTGTGGGGCTGGTCCTGGTGGAGGTTCGAGTCCTCCCTCGGGCATGGGTGTGTATGTTCATCCTTAGGGTAATTTAGGTTAAGTAGTGTGTAAGCTTAGGGACTGATGACCTTAGCAGTTAAGTCCCATAAGATTTCACACACATTTGAACATTTGTACTTCCATCCGCACACTACCACGGAAGGGGCAGGAAAGCTGATAAACTATAGTGGTGTCCGAAATCGCACCCGCCACGATTTATCAGAGCGCAAGTGTGGATGCAAATTCGCGGTTAGTTACACACGTTCTTCCTGATTCATTTTGTTTTTCCTGTCAAGAGCCGTGGAGTCCAGTATGCACACGTTTTTCCGCATGCTAATGCTTTGATCATCTTTAAGTGAGGATACTGTTTTACCATACTAGTATTCTCCATAACCTGTCTAGTGGTTGATCGTCTACCTGTATTTGCCTGGTCTTGTACGCTACGATAGCAGATCGTAAACCGCTGAAGTAACCGATCTTTGTTATTTAGTTTGTTCGTGATGTCCTCAAGACTGACATCAGCTTACCGAGGATGCATGTTCCAATCTGCTCCCAAATTTGTAGGTAATTTCGGTCACTAGAAGTTAGCGTAGTGGAACACCATCTTGATCACACATAGTGGCTCATTTGAAATCCATGGAACAAAAAAAAGTTATAGTGGCTATCGTTAAGGAACTGCAGGGGACTGTGAGACTTTCTTGGGAGACCTTCACATTTCGCAAATTTATATTCTTCTGGTTTTCCAAATTTAAGCTTGTCTGTAACAGTAAATGTAATTAGAATCTTTTGCTCTATTTGTTTAGATAGGAGTGGACGTGGTAGTCTTGCGGGTAGAGCGCTGGATTTCGGCTTTGGAGGCTCTAGATTCAATCCCAGTTAGGGACGGGGAAATTTTAGTTGTTCCAGTCCCCCAGTACGGCCAAGGGTTCATAAACGCTATTACACGTGTTCAGGCGTAGCATCTCCAGCGTCGTTTAGCATTAACCGCAGAAATGGGTGCCTTATGAGTTGCTGCTCGACTATTGTACCCTATTTTTTTAACTCCTTATGTACAGTCATAGTGGTAACGAGACTGCTGTTAAGCATTTTGGGACTCTCGGGTGATTCCATCCGCTGATTTCATGTGATTTTTTATAAGCACCCTCCGCAGTGCTTGACGGTTCTGGTCCGTCAGTAGATCAGCTCTGTCTGGTCTTGGTTTAGCTGCGAATACTCCTGCAAAATGGTTCAAATGGCTCTGAGCACTATGGGACTTAACTTCTGAGGTCAACAGTCCCCTAGAACTTAGAACTACTTAGACCTAACTATCCTAAGGACATCATACACATCCATCCCCGAGGCAGGATTCGAACTTGCGACCGTAGCGGTCGTGCGGTTCCAGACTGTAGCGCCTAGAACCGCTCTGTCATCCGGCTGGCTAATACGCCTACGCGTTTCCCTTTCGCAAACACCTCACCAACAGTCTACCTGGGGTATTTCAGGCGGGTTGAACTGTTCCTGCTGGATTTGTTACGCAGGTGACATCCAATGACTAGTCCGCGTTCAAAGTGGCTGAGCCCTGCTCACCGACAGTTCTGTTGTTACTGCTGGTCTGCTGACAACACGGTACTCCCCGCTTCCTCTTTCACTTGCAGATCCACCGCTCGTGACTTCTACAGTCGATTCCGTTTCCCTAAGGGCGTCCGGATACTTCTGATCGGATAATGTTGAGCTTTTTGCACTAACTAGGGACTACACAATATTAGGGCGAACTGGGAGAAAACTGGAGAGAAACAATGAATATTTATGTTTAATGTATCACCAATAAAATAAAATTACAGACCGTGAGCAGAAATATTTTTCACGCTTGGCGTTGCGTATTCCCAAGAAGTGAAATAAGTTTCACGGAGCAGCAACATTTTGCCTAATGAAAACATCGGAGTACCAAGCTATTAAACTTAAGTTACATTTATATCTGCGTGTATATACGAGTACTTACTGCAATGTATGGCGGATGGCAGTTTATACCAAGACTGCTCACACCCTTCCGTATTCAACTCGTGTATGGAGTGAGAGGAAAATGATTGCCTGTATGCATTGGTATGCATCTGTTTCATCTTATGCTCATTATCCCTACGCGGAATATCTATGGTAGAAGCATTACGGAGTTTCCCCTCAAACGAGGTAGTCTAAAGCTACCCAACAGTTTATTGTGTCGCGTACTCGCTTACAATGATTTCCCTTCTCTGGCTATCTCTGACATAATTCCGTGAATCTTACACAAATCTTTTTCGACACGAATTTTACGTCCTCAAATACTTTCACATTGCCTTGTTATGAATCCCAAATACTGAACGAGTACTCCAGAACAGGTTGCACAAGAATCTTACACTTACTGGGGTTAAATTTAAATTTTATGAGAAGTAAAAACAAAAGAGTTTCATTATGGTTTAGTGGTGACTCTAAATAATTTTCAAAATATTATTTAGTTACACTTTAACATTCAATAGACTGCGATCCACTGACATTAAATAAACCATGTGGACTGAACATTTTCAGTTTAAGATAGAACCTTCTATTCATTTATTTTGTTGTCGTTCGCCCTAAGTATGTGTCATTAATAAAATCTGTTCGGAAAAGTATGTGTCATTAATAAAATCTGTTCGGAAGTATCTGCCTCATTTGAACAAACGAAAAGTAATTTCTTTGGTTCTGTGAGCATTCTCCCTGAATGAAGGATTCCTGTCAGGTATTAAAATTGTTGAAACCGCATAATTCCTTGGACTCCGCAGAAAACAACAAAATAAAAATAGTTTTTTTATGAAACTATTTTGATGAATTAATTTGGAGAAAGTACAGTGGCTATTATAAATTATCACAGTAAAATATATTAAGAGTACATAATACATTCGGTATAACTTACTGGTGTGAAGTTTCACTACTGCAGCAATGGTAACAAAAGAGATTAACAGACTGAAATTGGGCATGACTTACAATGCACATTGGCAAACACAAAACTGTGTGTGAAATGTAGTGTTTGAAATAAGCTGTACCAACCGATTTATTATTTCTTGGTCTAGCAAAAAATTTGCAGAAACACATGATTCTATTTGTCTGAATGTGTGTGTGTGTCGCTAGTCTTTCGTTTTATTTGTTTTTTCAACGTACGAGTGTAAAGTTTTTTAATAAATACTCGTATAAAGTTTAGGTAGGTGCTATATTTTGTTCTGGTATTGACTGACATCTGCACTCGTCCAGGGGTATCGTAAACGCTGGGAGTGACTGATCTGTCGTAGGATGAATGGTTCCCCACAACGTAAAGATATGGGAAAAAATTACCAAAATTTCTGTTAGGTTATACAGAGTTCTGTTCGAATAAACTTGGCCATAATACCGTCGGTAGTGTCACCAACCTGCTTGGCGACTTCAAAACCGCTGTATCCGACACAAGCTTTGGTCGTTTTTAATTACTTTCACAAGTCAATCATTTTTCACCTTCAAACCCATTCATACATATGCAAGATGTATGTTACCCCACCTTTTGTTTTCAGGTAGTATGCCGTATATGTATCAAGTTGGAAGTACAAACTGTACGTGTATTAATTTTGGCGGAATTTTCTCCTGGCATATCAGAAGTACGCTAATTCTTACCGCTCAGTTAGACCAGAAGTGTCGAACAAGTATAGTAATTATTTTCCCTTCTTCATTAGTAGGTCTTATTGATAACAGCTGTATATGAAACGCTCCAAGTACTTCAGGGCTAACATGTGTCACCTCCTCTCCATATCCACTCAAGTCATAGGGATGATACAGGCACAGCATTTTTCACCAGAGAGTAAATTATACGATGACGACCAAAAGATTGCGACCACTTACTTAATAGCTTGTTGATCCTCGTTTCCGTCGCAACAAAACAGTGATTCTGCGTAGCATTGATACAGAGATACCTTGGGTAGGTTTCCGGAGGTATGTGGCGTTATGTGTCTGAGCGTAGTGAAACAAGTCTAATATCTCAGCTCGTTCCATCACAGTATGTTGACTCTATTATATATCGACAGTGAGTGACTAAAATTCGAAGGACGTCTGATATTCGGCTGAAATCAGAAAGCGGTCACGTGATTTTCCTCACTCGCTACTTCTGGGATGGCAAATTGTGTTCGTCATATTTCAATTGTATCCGTATTAAAACTTGCATTTAATGACAGTATGCCTTTTTAAGACAAAGGCACAATAAAGATTTATTACTATAGGTGCGATTTGTTGCAATTGAATGTCTGTTTATGACAGATAATCTGTAGAAGTTCTAAGAAAATTCGAAGGTTTAACAGGTTTAAAGCATTACCCTGTGATTACCCTGTATTGACACACTAAAATTCATATTCGGTCTGTTAGTTCTAAGAGTAAATTCGAAGGAAGTAGGCCCGTACCTAGATATGTATTAATATTTTTTTCGTTTTCGCATTTCTAACAAATTCTGGGAGTTTCTTATTCATGTAACAGAAGTATGTTCTGCAATATTCTGTGTTGTTGATGTATGAGAGCTGGCTCTCTCAGTAAAGAGTTTCTTTTAGTGACTGCACTCTGATTAAAAAACTAAAGATGAAATTGCTGCGAGTGAAACAACCACAAATGACGTTTCTATTCCTTCTCATCACAAATATTTGGCCGTTTTTAAGAATAAGCTGCAAATTTCAAGGGTACGGTCAGGTGGGAACCTAAGAGAACAGTTTAAGTAACAGTAAATGCAACGAGCAGCAATCGTAGTTATACTCGCAGTCTTGCTTGTCACAAATACTTTGCCACGATCGAATCCTTAGCAACGTTTTGTACATTTATCGGTGAAGACAAAGTCGTACCACACGAGTGAGGAACGTCACGTGACCGCTTTCCGATTTCAGCCGAAAGCCAGATGTACTTCCGATTTTTAGTCACTCGTTTCACTCTGTAATCGACATATTCGAATGGACACAAGTTCGTGGTACAGAAATATCTTTTACAGTTCTGGGGAGCAGCAGGTAGCCGGGCGAAAGACGCTTCTCATATAGTGCCGTTTAGATACGTTTAGCTGATCAGTTGTACGGTGAGTTCGATTCACAGAGGTTAAAATTCTGCAGTCAGTAGTTGCTCGTTCGGCGTCCTGGCTGTGATCAGTGTTCTGTCTGCGTTCTCGGTCTGTCGGTTCAGTGTTCTACTGGATGGCGTTTCTGTATTGAAATGAACGGACACAGTCGGAGTTGCGGATGTTGCTGGTGAGATCATCACATCCTTCTGACGTAAGGATTCCACTGCTATTACAATCTACTGCACTCGAGGATTTTCATTCCCAATATCGCTTTACCCATAGTAAATTCTTTCATTATGTTTGTTTGATGACCGAAACTAGAGCTTTGATTTCGTGAATATGTTTGAGTCATGTGCTCTCATGATCTGGCTACCTCTCAACTGGTAGCAAGTTAGTAAGATTCGTGGAAATCTTAATTTAAGGTCTTATTCCTCAGTGTAACCCATTTCATACTTTCGTCGTGTTTGTTTCTTAAGACCAATTATGTAGATATTGTTAAAACGTTTGATTTTTTTTATGTTGCCCCGCATCGTCGCAAATTTTGAATGGCGATGACTGCACTTGGCATGGCTAATTTAATTTCGTGTTGCCACCCAGTAATCCCCAGGAGGGTTGCCTACGCAAACTGCGTGCGTCCAGTGTTACTCATGTCCAGTGTTAATGTGAAAGTGAGCGAAAGTTTTCGACGTGTTTGTGGATCGTGTAACTATGGCAGGGCGTCACCACCAGCTCAGTATTCACCTAGTGGGATGTGGGAAACCGCCTAAAAACCACATCCAGCATGGCTGGCACACCGATCGCTCGTCGTTAGCACGCGGGACGGATTAGATTCGAGGACGACGCATCTCCCCATCCCGGAAGCTGTGCTGTAATACGCACAGCTAACTAGGCGGATTTTGGTCAAACGTTTGATGGCCCGTATCATCAACTTGTTTCCAACGGAACATAAGTAAGTTTGATAAAGTATGTCTTGAGAACTCTCGTGCCTAAGAGTAAAATAATTTCTTTGATCGTAACCTGATCATATTCAACTGATGGATCCACGTGGTGTTGAACAGTGACCGTCACTGGGCACTTATTTGTCCTGCAAAACAAGTTTCTTGAGTACAGTGGAATTCCAACAAATCTTGTGTCGATCATCTCCCAAAATTTCTTTCGTTTAAGTGTGCTAACAGCACGGAGCAGGCGCTGTTATGCTCCCATTTCCCGTTTAAGTGCGCCGTTCTCTATAAATGTTGCGCATCTTTCGCAGTGGGGCTATTTTCTCCTATTATGTGATTTTTCAGCAACAAAAAGGTAAGTCGTCAGTGACTGAAGCTGGAAGCAACATGCAGCACCATAACCATCAGCCTTCTATCGCCTCTTCTAAAATATTTTATATATTTCCATTTGTATTCAGGAAAATTATTCTAACAGCATCGTAAGAAATGTTCGTAGACTCGACAGATTATACAAACAGCACTCACATGTGCATAGGAAGGACGATTCGTATAACGAAGGCACCATTTCGGCCTACACTAAATGTTCTCAGCTGCATTCTTTATAATTCATTTTTTACTGGCTGAACAATTAGTCTCGCACTTAATCATTTCAGGTAATACTTGATAGCCTCTGTTCCCTTGCGCATTACATTGCGAACATTGTTTTGTCAGGGGCGTAAATTCCAAATATTGCAGCCTGAAGTCAAAATACACTCCTGGAAATGGAAAAAAGAACACATTGACACCGGTGTGTCAGACCCACCATACTTGCTCCGGACACTGCGAGAGGGCTGTACGAGCAATGATCACACGCACGGCACAGCGGACACACCAGGAACCGCGGTGTTGGCCGTCGAATGGCGCTAGCTGCGCAGCATTTGTGCACCGCCGCCGTCAGTGTCAGCCAGTTTGCCGTGGCATACGGAGCTCCATCGCAGTCTTTAACACTGGTAGCATGCCGCGACAGCGTGGACGTGAACCGTATGTGCAGTTGACGGACTTTGAGCGAGGGCGTATAGTGGGCATGCGGGAGGCCGGGTGGACGTACCGCCGAATTGCTCAACACGTGGGGCGTGAGGTCTCCACAGTACATCGATGTTGTCGCCAGTGGTCGGCGGAAGGTGCACGTGCCCGTCGATCTGGGACCGGACCGCAGCGACGCACGGATGCACGCCAAGACCGTAGGATCCTACGCAGTGCCGTAGGGGACCGCACCGCCACTTCCCAGCAAATTAGGGACACTGTTGCTCCTGGGGTATCGGCGAGGACCATTCGCAACCGTCTCCATGAAGCTGGGCTACGGTCCCGCACACCGTTAGGCCGTCTTCCGCTCACGCCCCAACATCGTGCAGCCCGCCTCCAGTGGTGTCGCGACAGGCGTGAATGGAGGGACGAATGGAGACGTGTCGTCTTCAGCGATGAGAGTCGCTTCTGCCTTGGTGCCAATGATGGTCGTATGCGTGTTTGGCGCCGTGCAGGTGAGCGCCACAATCAGGACTGCATACGACCGAGGCACACAGGGCCAACACCCGGCATCATGGTGTGGGGAGCGATCTCCTACACTGGCCGTACACCACTGGTGATCGTCGAGGGGACACTGAATAGTGTACGGTACATCCAAACCGTCATCGAACCCATCGTTCTACCATTCCTAGACCGGCAAGGGAACTTGCTGTTCCAACAGGACAATGCACGTCCGCATGTATCCCGTGCCACCCAACGTGCTCTAGAAGGTGTAAGTCAACTACCCTGGCCAACAAGATCTCCGGATCTGTCCCCCATTGAGCATGTTTGGGACTGGATGAAGCGTCGTCTCACGCGGTCTGCACGTCCAGCACGAACGCTGGTCCAACTGAGGCGCCAGGTGGAAATGGCATGGCAAGCCGTTCCGCAGGACTACATCCAGCATCTCTACGATCGTCTCCATAGGAGAATAGCAGCCTGCATTGCTGCGAAAGGTGGATATACACTGTACTAGTGCCGACATTGTGCTTGCTCTGTTGCCTGTGTCTATGTGCCTGTGGTTCTGTCAGTGTGATCATGTGATGTATCTGCCCCCAGGAATGTGTCAATAAAGTTTCCCCTTCCTGGGACAATGAATTCACGGTGTTCTTATTTCAATTTCCAGGAGTGTATTTGACATATTTTATCAGATCACATAATTCCAGTAAATTACGGGCCGATGATTTGTACGTGCTTAGTTGCCGCCCGATAACGTCACAGATGTGTTCCTTTGGTTCATACCAGGCGAATTTGCTGTCTCGTACATCAACATGATTTCATTGTTATGATCCTCAAACCACTGTAACATGATTCTGACTTTGTGACACTGGATGGGAGATGCCATCGCTGCCAGGGGAGACATCAAGTATAAAGGGAAACAGGAGTTTCCCAATAACTTTCACGTAATCACCTGCTAACATGGTGCCTGCGATTACTACCGCGGGTCCAGTGGAAGTCCAGACGAATGTCCCACGTACTAAAATACTGCCTCCACCGACCTGCATCTGTGGTGCGATGTATACTTCGAGTAGCCGTTCGGCAGATGAAAGTGCATCTGGATACGACCATCTAGTGTAACGAGAAATGTGATTCATCCGATCGCCTGGATGATTCCGTGCCCACTGCAACTGACGGTATCGTTGGATCAACATGGGAACACGTAGGTATCTTCTGCTGCGGAGCCGCATGTTCAACAATGAGCATTGCAACGTGATGGTTCAAATGGCTCTGAGCACTATGGGACCTAATATCTGAGGTCGTCAGTCCCCTAGACTTATAACTACTTAAACCTGACTAACCTAAGGACATCACACACATCCATGCCCGAGGCAGGATTCGAACCTGCGACCGTAGCAACAGCGTGGTTCCTAACTGAGCAGCCTAGAACCGCTCGGCCACAACGGCCGGTTGCACCGTGCTCTCCGAAATACTTCTTGCTGCGTCAACATTGTACTCTGTGGTCAGACAGATGCTCATGACAGTAGCAAGATAACAGCGACCACCTTCGTCGTATCCAATATGCTCTTTCTCGCGCACCGGTCCATAACAATCTGTACTGGGCCGCTGTCGCTTGCTCGTACGTCCCTGGATTTCACCATTTGCGTGCCGTATCATCGTTTTAATGATTGAATATTCGTATGTCCTTGCTTATATACTTTCCTTTTCGCGTCAGATACCCACCACGCCACTTGGTGTGCTTAGCGTTAATGTTTCGGCTCATAAATTTTCATGTGAAATTGTTCCAGCCGTTCTGGTTTTATGTTCATTTTTGCAATTAACATTCTTCTCAGCCTTGCTCGCACTTTTTCTGTGTCCTCTGTCAGTTCTGTACGGTAAGGATTCCATATTGCGTAGCTGTACTCTAGAATACAGGTTACAGGTAATTTTATTTTTGCACTTTCTAAGTGTTCCTCCAATCAAACGCAGTTTTTGTTTCTACTTCCCCACATCATTTTCTTTATGACTGTCCTAATGTAAGTTATTTTGAACTGTTATCTATAGAGATTTGCATTGTTTAATGTGCAACAGAAGTTCAACTGAATTATTTTTGCCATTTGCAGGATATCAAATTTTCTAGTTTTCAATGTCATTTCGACGTTGAACGTCTTCCAGATATCTAGTCTGCTCATTTTGTTCTTCCTTTTGACTTTCTGTTGACTTAGATGCTAACGAGTAGTACTGTATTCTAGCAATCTTAGAGGGCTGCTGATATTGCCTACTAAATTACGCATATAGAACAACAATAGCGATGTGCGTAAACCAATTCCTTGCTAAACGCCAGATGTAACTGCTGTTTCACCAATTCTTTGACAGGAAATCACAAACCCATGAATATTTCGTATGATACTATTTTGATTAGAAGCTGTTTTCGGAGAAAGGTGTCAGAGCCTTCTGCACATCTGGAAAGAAGAAGCAAGATTTCACAGTTTAAATAAATCAAAATATCGGATAATTGTTGATCTGTGGTTATATAACATGAAAAATATATATGGTTTCTTTCTAGCCATCTGTCTGTCTGTTCGTCTGTTAAGATACTGTTTCTCTGGAACAGTTCGGCGTATCAGTTTCAAATTCATGTCGCATACTAAAGTCCCTTGGTAGCGTAAAAATTGTAAGCTTCGAAGTCAGAGGAGTCAAAAGATATCGCCATTTAAGTCAATCATTTTGATACTCGAGAACTCACTCACCAAAGCAAGCATTCACAGTAAAAACAACGTAAAAAATTTGAAACTTGTTACACTGTTATTATGTCAGCTGAAAGAAATATCTTTTGTCGTTTGAACATACACTGCATTCAACATCCGACAAAAGCATAATAAATAAACATTAATGCTTGAAAACATAAAATGTACGTTCTAGTCACTTTTTTCCCCTGCATTCTTCTTTTGTACGTCGGGCTAGTCTGAGGAAGTGCTGTAGAGATTG
Source organism: Schistocerca serialis cubense (assembly GCF_023864345.2). Classification (NCBI taxonomy): domain Eukaryota; kingdom Metazoa; phylum Arthropoda; class Insecta; order Orthoptera; family Acrididae; genus Schistocerca; species Schistocerca serialis. The sequence continues at coordinate 449,077,298 of NC_064642.1, read as the reverse complement.
TGGTACGGTCCTGGAATTCCCGGGACCAATATCTTAAGAGTATCGATATCGATGACAGGGTCTCGATTCACAGGATGAGAGAACTTTTAATTTGATGTTTTGTTTAACGGGTGAAACCTGATGAGGAATACTAATGGGCCCTGTCTCAGTTCAAAACACACTGACGGAAATCTAAAATATTACATGATGCCACAGCGTTGTCATATCCAGCTTTGTGGAGTTGGTCATCACCCAGCTGGTATTAAGTGGTTAAACTTCCATTGCGTTGGGAACAGAGATCCGTCACCAGTATTAGTACGAAATGTGACTCCAACAAGCATGAATTACTAGCGAATTCATTGTGGGGTGAAAACATACAACCTATGAATGTCATTTTTAGAAATTTCTTGCCATGCCTGAGACAAGTGCTGTTTCAGTTCATGAAAACTGCTTGCTGGAGACTGCTCTCCCGTCACATTCCAGACTTGCTGCACGGGTAGCAAATCAAGGAACTGTGCAGACCAGTCATGAACCTGTACATTCCTGCAGGCGTTTATGGTGTGAACTGTAGTGTGGGGCCTTACATTATTCTGCTGGAACGTGCCAGTCGGTACCTGGTCATGAAGGATACGACATAAGGTTCGATCCTTGCTTTCTAGCGAGTATTCGGCCTCCCTGCAGTCATATCCAGGAGCTCCCCGCACCATGATTTCAGGAAGATATAGTTCTCGGTAATAACTGTTCCCTGTCGACTTTCACCAGGTGACGTACAGACTCAAATCAGAAGCAACAGTCTATGTTCCAATCGGGTCTGGCTCTACACTATTCCAGTCTCTTGTCTGTGGTACGTAGGGACGTAACTAGGCTATGGGAGATAGGCCACCGCCAAGGGCCCAATAACGGTCCAGTTTAAAAAGAAATATGTAAATCAACGAGAAATACGGCTTAAGAATATACCGGAGGATGCACGTCAGTTCTACAGCGCAGTGTGTTCCTGCCTTCTATCTGGGAGAAACTTCCCTCAGCGCGAGACTGAACAGCTTTGGCAGTTCCGCCAGTGGCGCAGGATCACCTCGGTACGGCAGGAGAGTCTCACTCCTTCCCCCACAGGAAACAAACACAATAAAATATAAATTACTGACTAGACCCACGACAGCTGTACTGATACTCATTTATTGTGTCACGACCAGTTCCGTTCCTTAGAACATCATCACATGCCGAATTGTGTCTATACCATGATTTAAGAGGTCTAGTTGTCTTACATGATGTTGGAGGCAAAATTCGAGAAAGTAGTACCAGTCACGTAAAAGATTTAGAAAATCTATCAAGTAGCGTGCGAGATTCCGTGCTGACTTGACGTACACCATATATGGCATACTACATTTGAGGTCCTGTTAACGCGGTGTGGTACTGGTTGATATGGAGAACGTCTTCATGCCTCGCGGGATCCCACGTGCTACTTGATAGATTTGCTGAATTCTTTACATGATGGGTACGACTTTCTCGTACGAAATCAGGCGCCTGAAGATAAGGATTTACATCCTGAAACTCGTGTACGTGAACGATCTTATCCAAATAAAGGATTTGTCAAGTACAACCGGAACGGAATTATTCGTCATGAAAAATTTTAGCAGCCGTTGAGGATGTTCCGCAAACAATAAATTTAAAAAAAAACTGCCTAAGATACAGTATAGGTGAAGCAATCTGTCAAATTCAGCTATTTTGCTGACAGAATAAGACACAGCTGCTAAGTTTGACTTCAGTGACACTATAGGTGAGATGTCTACACTCATAGCAAGAAAATCAAAGTAAAATTATAATAAAAGCCCAGTTTGAGAAAAGGAGTGTTGTAAGTAGGCTGTTTAGGTTTTTATATTGGTAACGCCACGTAGAGCTTTGTATTAAAATTTCAGGCTGTGCTTTGTGCAGTCTGTGTCTGGGTGGCATTGTTGGGATAGTTGCCATTGTAGTGTTGGGCAGTTGGCTGTTAACAGCGCGTAGCGTTGCGCAGCTGGAGGTGAGCCGCCAGCAGTGGTGGATGTGGGGAAGTGAGATGGCGGATTTTTGAGAGCGGATGATCTGGACGTGTGTCCATCAGAAACAGTACATTTGTAAGAATGGATGTCATGAACTGCTATATATATTATGACTTTTGAACACTATTAAACTGGCAGTAGTGGCGCTCGCTCTATTGCAGTAATTCGAGTAACGAAGATTTTTGTGAGGTAAGTGATTTGTGAAAGGTATAGGTTAATGTTAGTCAGGGCCATTCTTTTGTAGGGATTATTGAAAGTCAGATTGCGTTGCGCTAAAAAATATTGTGTGTCAGTTTAAGCACAGTCATGTATAATTTTCCTAAGGGGACGTTTCAGTGTGTTCGGAACACTTAATTATAAGCCTTTATCTTTTATTTCCTATTAATGATTCTAACACTGTTGATACATTAGCAGGAGCAAATAAAATCTGTTCTATACTGTACATCATTACAAACTGAATACACAGTAGCTGAAGTACAAAATACGACACAGATTTTGTTTTAATTAAATTCGTTTAGAAAGTCTACAGAATAATAAATGAAAAGCACCAGTTTGCTTTTGTTCTACAATATTACTTTTATTGCTAACCGGATTTCGGCTTACAAGGCCATCTTCAGACATTTACTGAGTATTATCACCAAAGAAGTTAAATGTTAGCAGACAGCATTGGAAGAGAAGTAACACATCTAGAGTGAAGTAGAAACATACAGTGAGTAACATCTTTACAATGAAATGGTAAAAACTGAACAGTACATAAATAACAATGGAGTTGACAGGAAAACCTTTAGCACAAAATAGGAATAGCATGCCCACATAACAGTTTCTATTAATAAACAAAAGTAATAAAATAAGATAAAATTAGTACTAGACAAGGCTGCATCAAGAGGTACGAAACATGGAGAGTGATACACAACCAATTAAAAAAGAGGAGACAGTTTTCAATGTTAATACAGAATACATGAGGAACTTAAGAAATATCAATAAGATAAACAGAAATTAATAAATGCAGGAATATTGAGGTGTTTGAGAGAACCTACAGTTTGATAGTGTGGTGGTACTGCATTTTAACATTAACATTATAATCAAAGCAGTGGCTGTGTACCAGTTTTCGTTAAATAAATGAGAAAAGTAAAATGTGAACAGTATTTGATGAGACAACTACAAGGGGAGTTAAACATGGACAGTAATACAAGTACAAGTAGAAAGGAAACACTTAACTATTGAAACTACAGCCTATGTGGAATACAAAGACAACTGCAACAAATAAAACAACTTAATGACTACAGGAAAATGGGAATATGTAGGAAGAGAGAGTGTGGGAAGCAATGAACAACAAAGATGACATTGTATTTACATTGACAACTGTCTCTTCTTTTTTAATTGGTTATGTATCACTCTCCATGTTTCGTACCTCTTGATGCAGCCTTGTCTAGTACTAATTTTATCTTATTTTATTAGTTTTGTTTATTAATAGAAACTGTTATGTAGGCATGCTATTCCTATATTGTGCTAAAGGTTTTCCTGTCAACTCCATTGTTATTTATGTATTGTTCAGTTTTTACCATTTCATTGTAAAGATGTTACTCACAATGCACTAAAGAACGAAACGAAATTCGTGTGTAACATCCCACGGTCTATTGACTTTCACACCCTCAAGTCCTTAAAACAGAAATTACAACACCAAGGTATCGTTGCCACAAAATCTGATAAAGGCAACAGTATTGTGCTTTTGAACAAATGTGATTATGTGGATAAAGTTAATGATTTTCTGAATACCACAGGCTTCCATGTCCTTCCTAAAGACCCTACTAAATTGTTCAAAGAGGATGTTAAATATGCAATCATTTCATGCAAAAGCATATTCTCTGAATTTGAAGTAAAACTGTTAACTAATATGAACCCAGTGCCCCCTAGAATGTACGGTCTTCCTAAACTGCATAAACAAGATGTTCCTATTCGTCCAGTTGTATCATCATTCACTGCTACATCTTACAAACTAGCCAGTAAACTTGATGTCCTAATTAAGAGCAAGACTAAATTCAAACCAAATCATGGTATTTCAAACTCTGTGGACCTAGTAAACAAGTTAAAAGGTATATCTGTCTCACACAGTGATAAACTAGTATCCTTTGATGTCAGCAGTTTGTTTTCTAACATACCAGTAGTAGAATGTATTGATATTCTGACAGAGCTGATGCACAAGTCCAATGTCAATCCTGTGGAATTGAATGACTTGAGACTGGCCATACAGACATGCCTTGCACAGAACTATTTCCAGTTCCAAGGCACTCTTTATAAACAATTAGATGGCTTAGCTATGGGTTCCCCTCCGAGTCCACTGTTGGCTGAAATATTTATGGACCATTTTGAACAAAAGTTTCTAAAAACAGAACTTTGAGTGCAAACATCAAATACTGGTTTAGATATGTAGATGATGTCCTGTGTATGTGGACTGGTACTACAAGAAAACTCAACACATTCTTGAAAAACCTAAACAGTCAACATAAAAATATCCAGTTCACTATGTAAATTGGCAACAAATCCATAAATTTCTTAGATCTCACCATTGACATCAGTACACACACACATTGTTTCAAAATTTACAGAAAAACAACAACTACAGACACAGTAATACCTTCTTGCTCACAACACCCCATAGCTCACAAACATGCAGCTTTCCACTCAATGGTACACCGTCTCATATCTATCCCCATGTCCAGAGATGATTTTAAAGCAGAGTTAGATACAATAAAATTTATTGCCACAGCCAATGGCTACAATTCAGTTCCTTATTGACCACATCTTGCACAGGAAACGAAAACGGAAAATTATACCCCTCCTCTATGCCCCACCTGCTTCCCCATCCACTGTCTGCAAGAAATGGTGTACACTACCATTTCTAGGTCAGGTATCACAGACTGCAGCCAAAGCACTGAAATCCTGCAAGTATAGGGTTTCCTACTATGTCAGAAGCATTACAGCCCAGTGTGTTTTTAATAGCAAAGACAAGATCCAGTTATTAGCCAACAGTGGGGTATACATAATCACCTGTTCTGATTGTGACAAATTTTACATTGGTCAGTCAGGCAGAGACATATCAACTAGGCTGGCTGAACATGAACGCAGCTGGAGGTTGCAGAATTCAGACTCTGCATTTGCTGAGCATGTACTGAGTGAGGGTCACAACTACCAGCCAGTGTCCCATGTACTTCATTTAGCAAACAAAGGCCATAAACTCAACCTGCTGGAAGCCCTGGAAATTAACAAACGTCTTGATCACAGTCCAGATCTCATCCTAAATGACGAGACACAACTCAACACTTCCCCTCTCCTGAACTTCACATAATCATCTTTGTTGCTCATTACTTCCCACATTCTCTCTTCCTACATATTCCCATTTTCCTGTAGTCATTAAATTGTTTTATTTGTTGCAGTTGTCTTTGTATTCCACACAGGCTGTAGTTTCAATAGTTAAGGGTTTCCTTTCTGCTTGTACTTGTATTACTGTCCATGTTTAACTCCCCTTGTAGTTGTCTCATCAAATACTGTTCATATTTTACTTTGCTCATTTATTTAATGAAAACTGGTACACAGCCACTGCTTTGATTATAATGTTAATGTTAAAATGCAGTACCACCACACTATCAAACTGTAGGTTCCCTCAAACACCTCAATTTTCCTGCATTTATTAATTTCTGTTTATCTTATTGATATTTCTTAAGTTCCTCATGTATTCTGTATTTACATTGACAACTGTCTCTTCTTTTTTAATTGGTTGTGTATCACTCTCCATGTTTCGTACCACTTGATGCAGCCTTGTCTAGTACTAATTTTATCTTATTTGATTACTTTTGTTTATTAATAGAAACTGTTATGTAGGCATGCTATTCCTATTTTGTGCTAAAGGTTTTCCTGTCAACTCCATTGTTATTTATGTACTGTTCAGTTTTTACCATTTCATTGTAAAGATATTACTCACTGTATGTTTCTACTTCACTCTAGATGTGTTACTTCTCTTCCAATGTGGTCTGCTAACATTTAACTTCTTTGGTGTTAATACTCAGTAAATGTCTGAAGATGACCTTGTAAGCCAAAACCGGTTAGCGATAAAAGTAATATTGTAGAACAAAAGCAAACTGATGCTTTTCATTTATTATTATAATGTTGTTCTACCAAGAAGCGACGGAAGATTCTGTTAAGTTTACATAACTTATTTATAATTATATACTTAATGTGTTGTCTGAAATATTATTCGTCTACATAGCTGATATATTGATTAATCTTCAATAACGTTTCGTTTTCATTAAACCTACCCTACAAATTACAAAATTTCCTATATCTGTACAGAAAAAATTGTGGAAAGGTAGTTTCTTTCTGGGGGCAGGAAGGAGGCTCAACTTTGGCAGTTATCCCAGCGGCGCAGGATCACCTCAGTACGGCAAGAGAGCCTCCTCCCTTCCGCCTCAGGAAACAAACATAATGAAACAAAATTTATGGACTGGACACAGCACATCTCTACTGGTACACATTTACTGTGTCACGACCAGTTTCGTTCGACAGATCATCATCACGTTGCCGTGTTGTACCAATATCATGATTTAAGAGGTCTAGTTGTCTTATGTAACATTTTAGGCGCTTCGTCTTCAGGCCGCAAGTGGCCCATCGGGACCATCTGACCGCCGTGTCATCCTCAGTTGGGGATGTGGATAGGAGGTTCGTGTGGCCAGTGCACCGCTCTCCCGGTCGTTAAAATGGTTTTCTGTGAGCGGAGCCGCTACTATACGGTCGAGTAGCTCCTCAATTGGCATCACGAGGCTGAGTGCACCCCGAAAAATAGCAACAGCGCATGGCGGCCTGGATGGTCACCCATCCAAGTGCCGGCCACGCCCGCCAGCGCTTAACTTCGGTGACCTGAAGGGAACCGGTGTATCCAATGCGGCAAGGCCGTTGCCAACGTTATTGGCAAAATCTGAAAATGACATTCATGTAAACATTCTGACGAACGCCTGACGGAAGCATGGCGAGCAGTAATTGGATGCGATACGGCATTCTGTGTACACTAGAGCACGAGTGTAATAGTGTGGTGTATATTAGACTATGAGTCTAGTAGTGTTTAGTGTGCACACACACCGTGTCGCATACAATTACTGCTCGCCGTGCTTTTGCCAGGCGTTCGTCAGAATGTATACGTGGTGTCAGTTACAGATTTTGCCTCGTTATATAAGACAATTAGATCTCTCATATCGTATATTGGAACAGCTAGGGAACCTGTCGACTTTCTGACGAAGGAAACCAATCGTGACTTATTAAATGTCTATCAGTGTACCTTTGGTGGTTCTAATTAATCAATTAGGTCAGTCGGCTATGAAGCTCAACATGATCAAGTTTATTTTCAAATGGCTCTGAGCACTATGGGACTCAACTGCTGAGGTCATTAGTCCCCTAGAACTTAGAACTAGTTAAACCTAACTAACCTAAGGACATCACAAAACATCCATGCCCGGGGCAGGATTCGAACCTGCGACCGTAGCGGTCTTGCGGTTCCAGACTGCAGCGCCTTTAACCGCACGGCCACTTCGGCCGGCAAAGTTTATTTTCAATGCAGTTAAGTTTACAACTCCTTTCACCGCAGGAAATCAATAAAATCGTAGATTTTTTACAATTGTGACCTAATGCCATACCTAGCTGTGGGCATCGATGAAACGGTCACTACAACTGTTTTATTAAGTTAGCGTAATTTTACCATACCCAGAACATTTTTATGTCAATTGATTATAGCTGTAGAGGCCTACCTCCTTACAGTTGCTTCCCTTTTTGCGATTGGTACATCAGTGACTGGCTCTTTGGTGAAGAGGAAGGAAGCGGTGATCCCACATCAGCCCCAGACAGAGCTCTGAGACCACGCTGCTCTCTTTAAAGCTGTCCTCACACGAGACGAGGCAGCTGATGTCGACGTCGATGTGGTCTGTAAAATTAACCACACGATACACAGCTCCCACGTCACGTGCTCATTGCCATAAATTGCGACTGCAGCGCTCTGCAGAGGCAACTGTCGGCTTTATCTGGTTGGCAAATCACGCAGTTAAAAAAAATTGACGAACATAAAACTGCTCCTTACTTCATAAACTAGTAGTGTTGTTCTACCTCAAGTATACATAAATAATAACTTCAGTATCCTCCATGAACGTGTTATGTAGCAAAAAGGGAAGGTCCATGTCCAGGCAGTAAGTACCAACTTATAAAAATCCCATTACAAATAGTGCAATACAAATTCATAATATTCTTCCAAAAATGGCTCTGAGCACTATGGGACTTAACATCTAAGGTCATCAGTCCCCTAGAATTTAGAGCTACTTAACCCTAACTAACGTAAGGACATCACACACATCCATGCCCGAGGCAGGATTCGAACCTGTGACAGAAGCGGTCGCGCGGTTCCAGACTGAAGTGCCTAAAACCGCTCGGCTACACCGGCCGGCAATAGTCTTCCACAAAAGACAAAAATTGATTAATCATTATCACTTTTTGTGAAACCCTAAGGTGATTCTTACTTCATCATTGCTATTATTGAACAGCAGAACTTTCAGAACGTGTGAAATACAAGACTTGAAACAATTAAGTGCAAAATATCGTACCGCAACTAGTGAAACTGCTCCTGTAGATAAAGCAAGAAAAAAAGCAAAAAAAATTACTACTGTTATACTTTCTTTACTTTATGTAAGTGTGTGTATTTATAAAAGAATTATATGTCCCTAAGTTTTTCGATGAATAAATCACCACTGAAGTGCAGAAAGCTATGTCAATGTAGAAGCAATCTTGCAGTTTGTTGGTCTATGTTTCTTGGCATTTTCACTAAATTGAACAAACTCTACAGACAGCTGACTGGCATTTACATAAAATTGAATATTAAAGAACATACTTCAATTAACTTAACGGGAAAGCCTGAGAACCTTTAAGAAAGCACAAAGGCCAAATTTAAAAATTGTGGAAACAGCTTTAATCGCTAATGTCTTATTAACTGATATTTAAATACGTCAGATTGTACCAAGAACAACGTGTTTTTGTTTAAGCTTCAATGTGCCGCCGCTTGAAACAACATACGAAAATTGTAATACGAAAATAACCAAATATGAAAATCTTTAGTCACCAATATGAAATAATTATCATTTCATTACAACAAATCTAACCAACAACGACGCGCTTTCATGAGTTCCTCAGTTGCTGGTACTTTGGAACGGCGTATATTCATAGGACGTAAGTTGTAATATAAAATCCGCTAAATATAAACTTTGTCTGATAATGAGTCAGTCCAATATGGCGTCTCCCAAGACCTGCTTGTGACTTAAAGAGTATTCTTGCCTCTTATAGATTAAACGTTTCGTTGCACGTTACCGAAATATAGTAAACGTATTTCATGTTTCACGTATACCAGTTCTTCCTTCGTGAAATAACGTGAACTGACTTCACAAAACTAAAACTCGTACGGCTCCACGTCCACATCAGTTTTTACGTGTGGTGTGAGGATGGTTTAAGGCTACGTGTTGGACGCTACATTCGCAGGGTATCTCCGGAGCGTCGCTGGCGTCCCGAGACAACACGGTTCTCTCTCACGGCCGTTAAGACCAGTCGTGCTATCCGCGATGAGCAGGTAGCCGAGCGGGCGCGCCGTGAGTGTTCGAGCCGACACGCGATTGAGCTCGTTGCGCATGCGCGGCACCCTGATGGAGGCGCTAGTTAAGCCCGCAGCCGCCGCGCAGTATGTTAGCGCCACTATCGCCGGCAGCCATCTGTTGCACGCCGCCTCTGCCGAGCCGAACCGAAAATCGGAATCGCCTGCCGGCTGCGGAGGCGAGGGCAAGGGGCGGCTCGCCTCCGGAGCCGCGGCCCTAGAAGAAGAAGACGAAGAAGGAGAGGAAGAAAAGGAAGCGCAAAAACTGGTCCCGCGCGCAGCCGCCGCGGACGGATGCGGCTCGGAGCGCAGCGCGGTGCACCGCTAATTAACTCGGATTGCTATCTATTGAATTCCTTGCGGGAGATGTGCCAGGAGTGACGGAGAGCGGAGGGAGTGGCAGCGCGGGCCGGACAGTCGCGTGACGCAGCGGCGGACCTCACCCCGCTACCTGCATTGTCTGCCCGGCCGTCGCGTCGCGGCGCGCTGCCAGTCTCATCGCCCGGGAAACTACTGGTGACTTCCCTCTTATAACGCCCCCACCACTACAATGAACACTGTTCAAAATCTAAAACAAGCTCGACATACTTGTATGACGTCTGTTAAATTGAACGTGACTTCGCTAGTGCCAGTAAACATTAAAGTACCACTCGAAAATGGCCTGATTAAAGATGACCTGCCCTCTTTACAAGTGAATAGAGTCGAAAGGAAATGTTAATACGCGATCTGAGTATCACCAGGAAGAATTCATATGTACACGTAATGCAACGCAAATTTTCTTGGTATCTGAAACGATGCAGCAGTCATTACGCAGTGACCTGTTTACTGTTGGTATTCGAGCGGTCTAAGGCGCTGCAGTCATGGACTGTGCGGCTGGTCCCGCAGGAGGTTCGAGTCCTCCCTCGGGCATGGGTGTGAGTGTGTGTATTTGTCCTTAGGATAATTTAGGTTAAGTAGTGTGTAAGCTTAGGGACTGATGAAAAACTGGTTCAAATGTCTCTGAGCACTATGCGACTTAACTTCTGAGGTCATTAGTCCCCTAGAATTTAGAACTACTTAAACCTAACTAACCTAAGGACATCACTCACAGCCATGTCCGCGGCAGGATTCGAACCTGCGACCGTAGCGGTCTCGCGGTTCCACACTGCAGCGCCCAGAACCGCACGGCCACTTCGGCCGGCCCCATAAGATTTCACACACATTTGAACATTTTTGAACTAGTGTTATTGTCGCTTTGTTGGACGTTACGTTAAATGGCATCGTGATACGAAGAAAGCTTGGGTCTGCAACCGCAGTGTGCGTATTACAACGACATATTTCTTGTCAAGTGTAATTGTGACGTTAACTTTAACTTATTCGCCATGGTGAACTAGTAATGTAACGTCGTCGCAGTGCATAAAGAGACAACGAAACACTTTTCGCCCTGGAACGCTTGACACAAACTTACTTTCCGCGAGCTGAAAATAATTTGCAAATGTCAAGAAATGCTTCAAATTTGGCTAAATTTCTCGGAACAGAAATGGTTCCTATTGAATACTCGATCTAATTGAAACACGATAATATTTGTGCAATTACCTCTGCATAAGGCATCAGTGCAAGCCTTCAGACCATTCAGCACTTCTGTCTTGCAAAAGTAAACCTTCAAGTAAATAGACAAAAAAACATAATGACAATAACGAATTGAGATTTTCTTTTTCTCTTCAGGGTTATTATTTGGTCCGAAGAAGCAAAATTACTCTACACAAAACAATTAAATTAATATTACGTGATTTGCGTTGTGCTCTTAGCTCCATAATGTGGATATGAAAAAAGGAAATAAAGTCAAAATAAAAAAATAAAAATATGAATGACATCCCTGAACTAGCAGGACAGAGCGGATGAGGTTATATTTGTGGAAAGGGGCCAAAATAAGTTACTGTCAGTTGTACTCAACATATAAACATTATTTGTTAAATCGGCTGAAGGCAACCTACGAAAATTCAAGGCCCGAGGACTAAGCAAGGAATTTAGGTACAGGAGTTTTTCTGCAAGCTTCGCTCCTTTAAACAAATTTTTTCTTTCGATAAAAATCGGCTGAAGGCTATACATTAAACAAGAACAGTATTACGGCTTAAGGCCAAAACAAAGATTTTCAATGTTAATTCTAAATAGGCTGAAAACTCGTCTGAAGACCGCATATCAACAAACAATTTAACGGCTTAAGGCCTAGGAAGAAGACATACTTGTAGGAAGAAGAGCTTCCAATTTGGAAAGGCTGAAGGCCTTATCTTAAAATATTTCGTGTAAAACTCGGCTGAAGGCCTCATACTAAAGAATAACAATCTTATGACTTAAGGGCAAGACAACGATTTTGAATTTCTAATTGAAGAGAGACTAAAACTCGGATGAAGGCCACACACAGCATGCAGAAAACAATTTTACGGCTTAAGTCCTAAAAGAACAGCCTTGCAATTTAAGTAACCTAAAACTCGGCTGAAGGCCACACACAGTGCTTAAAAAATAAAAGGAAATCACTTTGTAAAGCAGGAGGAGCGGCGCTCAGAAGGTTCCAAGGGTCGGTCTGGGAAGTAACACTAACGCACACTTAGGTGAGACAGGCAGCCCGGCCAAGAAGCTCTTAATCGGAAGGCAACACAACCAAGGGACGGTTCGCGACCGACCGACAATCTGACCGATTTCCAACAGTCAGATCCAACTGCACAGATAATGGAAAATATCGGCCGATGAAGAGTACACCGAGATACCAATAACTTAGTAAGTAGGCTGTTTAGGTTTTTATGTTGGTAACGCCACGTAGTGCTCTGTATGAAAATAGCTGACTGCGCTGTGTACAGTCTGTGGCTGGTTGGACTCATTGTTGAAATATTTGCTTGTCTAGTGTTGGGCAATTGGATATGAATAGCGCGTAGCGTTGGGTAGTTGGAGGTGAGCGGCCAACAGTGGTGGATGTGGGGAGAGAGATGCCAGAGTCTTGAGAGCGGACGATTTGGACGTGTGTCCGTCAGAAAAAGGAAATTTGTAAGACTAGATGTCATGGACTTTTGAACACTATTGTGGTAAATACATTGTTTGTTCTCTATCAAAATCTTTCATTTGCTAACAATGCCTATCAGTAGTTAGTGCCTTCAGTAGTTAGAATCTTTTATTTAGCTGTCAGTATTGGCGCTCGCTGTATTGCAGTAATTCGAGTAACGAAGATTTTTGTGAAGTAAGTGATTCAAGAAACGTATTGGTTATTGTTAGTCAGGGCCATTCTTTTGTAGGGATTATTGCGTTGCGCTAAAAAATATTGTGTGTCAGTTTAGTGGTGATCAGAATAAGTAAAGAGAGAACTGAATCTTCCTGGCAGATTAAAACTGTGTGCCAGACCGAGACTCGAACTCGGGACCTTTGCCTTTCGCAGGCAAGTGCTCTAAGGCTGTGAGGACGGGGCGTGAGTTGTGCTTGGGTAGCTCAGTTGGTAGAGCACTAGCCCGCGAAAGGCAAAGGTCCCGAGTTCGAGTCTCGGTCCGGCACACAGTTTTAATCTGCCAGGAAGTTTCATGTCAGCGCACACTCCGCTGCAGAGTGAAAATCCCATTCTAAAGAGAGAACTGTGTGAGTACGTTCAGTTTTGCTCATCTGTTTGAAAAGCAAATAACGTAGAACCTTACCAGCACAGTCATTCTTAATTTATGAACGGGGAACTTTCAACTTCAGACTGGGCCTCACCAAGATCAAAGCATGAAACATCACTCTAGACGAGTTTAAAAGAATACAAAAACACAAGTCACAACTGTCATGTCACTACCAGAGGCTGGAGATTCCAGGCAAGAAAACACACGACTTGTTGTCACACGTGTCATGGGCTGAGAAAAAAAATGGCAGCCCACCTTCACTGACAGCGGTCCCGGCGAATACCAACACCATACGAATCCAACTGTTGCTGGCTGCCAACTCTTCCCCGACCGATACTGCTGTCAGTGCTCAGCAGACCACATGTCGCCATGCGACGACCAGCCAATTGACCGACCAACAGCCTTCCATCTGCGTAGACCACGGTCTCGGCGCGTACTCGCACTGTCCGCCTTCCGACTGAGTCTGTCGGCTCACTGCTCCGTGCCTGACTGCACTCCTGGTCCAACTGAACTGACTCCCTTCAGACGGACGATGTCCCGGAGACACTGGCTCGGACCCAATCATGCAGAGCGGACACAGCCGACATTTCTGCACAGGATGGAACCGACCAAATACACGCCATTGATGAGACGACTGATCGAACAACCAACAACCAACCAACGGTCGTCCGCGCTGGTACTGGCTGTGCGGACCTTATTGGGGCTCCGTCCCCGACTACACTGCTGCTGCGCCCAACTGCCTTCCTGGTATCTCTCCAACCGAACTGCTGGTGAGTCTCCAACCAAAATGACTTCCTTCAGACCCAAACATGCAGAGGGAACACAACCGACATCTCTGCACAGGAAGGAACCGACCCAAATACACGTCGTCGATGAGGCGACAGACCGAACGACCAATCACTGGAGCTCCATCCCCTACTGCACTGCTGCTGCGTCCCGACCGCCCTCCTGGTCCGTCTACAACTCACTTCCAGACATACTACTACCCGAAAACACTATCGGTCGCTCCACAGATGGTACGACAGTGCACTTATCGATAAGCGCTGCTGCTGCCACTCACGAGCAAGTAAGGCAGAAGTTAGTGACGGCAGTAAATGGAATAAGAAAACGAGGAGGCAGTACCTTTAAAGAAGACGACAGACAATAAATGGCATGAACACGACCCGCGCACGGCTCAGTGAAATTGAAAACCTTTTTGGTGAACGAGATGTCAGGTTCCTAAGCCGATCACTACTACTACCTGGATATATGTCACATTGTTCGTAGCTGCGACTTTTTTCACTCGGCTATCTATTCGACAATATTACCTTAAACAACCGCACTTTGCCAATATACATGGACCAGTCACATGAATGTGACCACCGCCTATGTTCGACGTCAACGTGCAATGACAATTTACAGATGGCAGATGGTAGCACTAGCAGTGTAGGGTGTATAAAGTGTGTCTGGGGACGCGGAAAAAACACTGCGATCGTTTTCCTAATGAAGAAACGGAGCGATTTATCTGACGTCCAATAGAAAATGATCATTGGCTTTCGGGCCAAGGGTGAAAGCATTTCCGAAACGGCTAAGTTTGTAAACTACTCGCTTGCTGCAGTGCTGAGCAACTGACCTCCCCAGAAGAACCAAGGGGCTATCAGCAGCATCTCCTCAGTGACCATTCAGCTAGCATTGCTTCGTATGGGCCTCCACAACAGAAACTTGGTTCATGCACCCATCTTGGCTGCTGTTCATCGGCGACTGGAATTTGCACGCCAATATCGCAACTAGGGCGTCTACTGAGTGGTGACCGGTAGCTTTTTCAGATGAATAACGTTCTACGCTTCACTACACAGATGGTCGCTGGCGTGTAACACTTGAAAAGTCAGAAAGCAAATACCCTGCATCGGCTATGGTCTGAGAACGTTTTCGTGGCATCCTCCGTGTGATCGCCTCATTCTTGAAGGCAAAGTGCATCAACAAAAGTGTGCATCTCTCCTTGGGAACCACGTCAAACTCTCCATGCAGTTTGTGTTTCCTCGCCACGATGGCATCTACCAGCAGGAAAATGCAATGAGTCACGTAGCTCTCATTGTACGCGCGTGGTTCAAAGATAACCAGGATGAGCTTACCGTACTACCCTGGCCACCAAAATCTGAGGATATAAGTCCAGTCGAGAAGCTGTGGGACCACCTCGACCGGGCTGTTCGCGCCGTGGATCCTCATCCGAGAAACCTGGCGCAGCTGTCCACGCCACTGGAGTAGGCTCGGCTCCACGTTCCTATTGGTACCTTTCAGTATCTCACTGACGCTGTTCCTGCATGCCCCGTTGCGGTCCGCCCTGCGGAAGGTGGCCATTCAGGTTTTTGGCAGGTGGGCACATCAATGTGACTGGACAGTGTAGCCGATTGCTGCTTTCATGCACGGTTCCCCCTCTCTCATTAGCGCACCATATCACACACTAGCGAAACAGACCTTCGGAGCAGGCCAAACGGAAAAGATCGAAACATAACATCTTCCTTTCTTTGATAGCAAGCGGCCATGTGCGGCGACCATGCACTCACCAGACGCTGAGCGAAGCCACCACTCGCCCCTCAAAACCTCGGACAGATACACTCGTGCGGTCAAGACAACCGGGAACGTGCGGTAGTCGAACAACGTGCCACAGATATACCTGTAATAGCAAAGAAAACTGTTGGCGAGAAAACAACAAAAACAGGATATATGGAAGATTGTAATAGACGCCTTTCATCCTTAATCTCAACCACACAAACAGCAAAAATTAAACTTTCACCGACGGGAATTTCACAATTAATAAAATACAGGGTGTCCGAAAAACAATGACCCGATTTTAACTTGTAATAATATTGAGACAGATGTCACTAGTTAACTGAAATAGCGGTAGATGTAACCGGCATGGTCTAGAGTTTCAGAAAAAATCCGCTAGATGTCGCTACGACCGCTGACCTGGAGCGTGCAGCCAGGACCACGAGACCAGGTTTTACACTCTTGGCCTCCTAGGTCCCCTGACTTAACATCACGTGATTTCTTTCTGTGGGGATATGTTAAACAAAGTGTTTACGTTCCTCCATTATCTCGTGACACTGATTAACAAAAAACCAGAATATCAGCTGCTGTAGCTTCAGTGACAGAAGACACCTTACGCTCAGTTTGGGAAGAATTCAGCTATCGGCTCGATGTCGTTCGCGCAGCCAATGGAGGACATATTGAACATTTACGATGCATTTTTATGAACTTCAGTTTTTTCTGAGTAATTTAGTATGGAATTTGTTGGTGTTAAGCCCTTCTTCTTCATAAATAAGCTCGCGTCATTCTGTTTGGGACACCCTGTATTCCGGAGTATCATGACGTAGTCGGATGGATTTCACATTAAAATCTATTCGACCACGACATAATAACCCGGAACATTTCGTTAATTGTCAACCGCATGAAGCATTTTGGCCGCATACAGGGTCTCTCATGAGGAATAATAAATCCCAAACACTAATTTGAATACGACATTCCATATAACATCTATTCAGTTTTTGTTGGTTACAAATTCCTATTTCATGTGCTGGTACTCCAGCTGCAGTGCGTCTATTTATGATTATATCTTTTGGCCAGAAGTTTGAGTGGAGTGCAAACAAGACTCCCTGCAAAGTACACAAGGGGTTTTTGTCTCAATTTTCACATCCACAGAAAGAGGGCGAAGTGGACAAACGGCATATCAAACTGTCCAGTTCAAATGTTCAAATGTGTGTGAAATCTTATGGGACTTAACTGCTAAGGTCATCAGTCCCTAAGCTTACACACTATTTAACCTAAATTATCCTAAGGACAAACACACACAGCCATGCCCGAGGGAGGCCTCGAACCTCCGCCGGGACCAGCCACACAGTCCATGACTGCAGCGTCTCAGACCGCTCAGCTAATCCCGCGCGGCAATTATCCAGTGTGAGGTTCACTTTCGCAATTAGAAAATTAATCGCTATAAAGTAATCAGGGTAATTAAGAGAAAATTATTCGTGATTCGAGGAGAAATTTAAACATAACTTAATAATAAGCAACTAGTAGCAAAAAATATGTCTATGGCATTATTTGCGAGTGTCAAAAATAAGCATACAGCAAAATGTCGTGGTACAAAAATAATAATAACCAATTTTACACTCGCAAATAATGCGTTCTGAAGAAGGGCACTGAGTGCACGAAAAAGGTAAAGAAATTAAATCTCTTTTATGCAGTTGGTTGCTTATTAATTCGTTATATACGAATAAAGTCGCTGAGGACGAATAAAAGACTAAAATTGAAATATTTCACTAACAGCTATCTAATTCAGGGGTTCCCAGATGGCGATACGCGTACCACTTGTGGTAGACAAGAACATTTCAGGTGGCGCGTACTCATACGGGTAAAACTATTCTCGGGCGTTATTTTTTTAAGTAAAATAATAATGCGAAAATTGATTAATAAAATTAACATCTGTATAATGTTAAAGAAAATGGATTTATCACAGAATGTCTGCCTCGACTGGCATCCAGGAAGAGAAATTCGGACTGTATGCTCCCCACCGCTCCGTTTATTAGTCGTCGCTGCATCGGCCGAGAGTGATTCGTCTTGTTTTGATATTGTGATCGGGTGTCGTTGGTGGGTATTAGAAAGTTTTCGCGCAGCTTTGCAACTGCTGATAACTTACGGGTCTACCTACATGTGGCGCTGCAGCAGTCATTACGCAGTGAACAATTTATTGTTGTTATTGTCTCTTTGTTGGGCGTTACCTTAAATGGCATCGTGATACGAAGAAAGCTTGGATCTAGAACCGGAGTGTGCGTATTAAAACGGGACAATTCTTGTCTAGTGTAACTGTTACGTGAACATTAAGTAAATTGTGTCACTTATATGTGATTGTATTTTATGTTAACCAAGAACCGATCTTTAGGCCATGAAACTCCTTCTACCTACAATGATGCAGTTAAAAAACTTAAACCAACACTTTACCGTAAGTACGACGAAAGCTACATAAAGTATGGTTCTACAGTAGAGGCCAGTAGAGAAACCAGTGATAACCCAACCCCTAATGTGTTTTATGCTTGAAACACTTTCAAATCAAATCATGAAGCCTTCTATATTTAAAGATCATCAATGTTCTAAGCACTGTGCGTTAACTTGAGGGGGAGGAAATCTGCTTTTTGTGAAAGAGAATAGAAATGAGTAACAACGCCGATACTAGCTTGATAAAACCCTTGTACCTCAAAACAAGCCTTGCACATCAAAAATAAATACAGAAATAGACTTAGTGTCGAAGACTTGAGAGTTGAGTCGAGCTCAGTCAAGCCGGACTTTGAAGCACTGGTTACAGCTAAATAGCAACATAAATCTCCGGCTGAAACATATACATGTTCTTTCAACATAATCTAAATTTGAAAACTGTCTAATATTGATTCTGAAGTAGAATTTTCCGGCAAAGTTTGATTCTATTCTAAGTTTTGATTTTTGGACGCTAGTTAACTGTACTCCATGTTTAGTTTATTACTCTCTTGCTCAGCTTGTTTATATTATTTGTGATGTAACAATTTAACGAATATTTCAAATCTCATTCCTCTCTTATATCTTGAATATTTGTACAAGAATCGGCTTGATTTATTTTAATATCATTTATTACAAATAAGTACCAACTGTGAACATGAACGACTCTAAGAAAATGCTTCCAGGAAACCTTATTACCTGTGAATATCTGTGTATTTCATGACGCAAAAACAATATGTGGCCTATTAGCATTGAACAAGACGGGGAAAATTACTTCCCCCATACCGTTCTCTATCCCTGCGGCAGTCGTTGGTCAACATCCGCCCGCCCCCACCCCCGTCGTGTTCATTTAAAACTGGAAAACCTATAGTACTGTCAAATTTCTAAAGCTGCTCAGTGGCACGCAGTGACAAAAGGACTGGGTATACGTGATGTAATGAAATGCCAGGAAGTACATTTCTTCAGGGCCTAACTGTATTGTACAAAAAAACTTATATTGGAGTGATATTTAACTGTCAGAATGGCTTTCTTCGAATCAGGTACTACATTCAGGACATTTCGAGAAGACGCTAGGAAAACAAATGAGATCAAGCTTTCTTAAGGAAACAATGAAAATAAAATAAAAAGGATCTGAAAAATTGGACAAGTATATGATGAAATGATTTGTTTCAGGATAGAAAATAAGAGAGACTATAGAACAAGTGAAGTGCGTCAAATATTTCTCTAATCTATTTTATTTTTTACGTTTAGTCAAGTTATTTCACAAAACATTTGACCACCTTTTTTTACGTTCAAGTCGTGAAGCTGTGCCTGAATTTGCAAAAATGAATTTTTCAACTATGATCGTTCACTGAGTTGTTCACCGGTTTTACTGTATCGTTTAAGAATGTAACGCGTATTTTCAAATGCTAAGTATGTCGATACGATATTTATGCAGATATCTTCTAATAGAAACGGTGCTACTGCTTGTAGAGAATAGATACACCATTTCCTAAACGCTGAGCAACGCATTACCGAGCGTGTAGCGAGTGGTATGCCCTCGTTGGGTGACAGTTTAACTATGGAATACTGTACCCATACGCATTACCCGTGGACGCTATACTGGGGGAACTGCATACTTCAGTTATCAAAATAATGAAATTCATTTATTCAGTTGCTGAAATTCAAGTTTTACTTCTGTGAAATTATTTCATAAAATGTATTGAGAGTTGTGTGATACCCGCACAGGGAAAGACTTACTTAGTTTTCACGTCAGGTTGTCTTGGCTTTGGCATGAAACACATTTGTGCAGTGTCTGTATTTGACAGTGTCCACCAAGTTCGATGCAACGTTCCTTCGGACAAGCATGCAAGTCCAAAAGAACATTGCATCGAACTTTACAGACACTGTCAAATACAGATACTGCATTAATGTGTGAAATTATTGTGTGCAATCCAATGAAAACATGTATCAGTTTTCACTTGATGATTTACGTACAATCAGGGTCATAAGTTGGGACAAGAAAGCAAACGAAATACAATAACGCAGTACCGATCCGCCGGAGACCATATCTTCTCAGTACCGAAATACTCGAAGGTATCCCTGAAGAACGTCTGAAAGTTTGTCGGTGGAGTTCTGGCTCACCTTATATATACATAGTTGTAATTCTTTCTAACTTGTCATAACTTCGAAAACAAAGACACCAAAAAGAAAAATAAACAGTATTACCCATCACTGAAACCGTCAGTGGCTATAAAGGAGTTCTATACATAGCCACACAAAATTTTCATCATTTGTCCAGTAACATAAGATGTCTACCAATATACATTTGAAATAAAAATTGAAATCGTTTCTTCCAAACATCATCTTTCGTTCTAGAGTCATATTTGTAATCAAACACTAACAGCGTGTATGATACAAAGGGTAAATACGTTCACTTTTGTGCATAATTACGTGTACGTACGTTTCTAACATGAGCAGCGTCAAAGACTAACATCTTTAGTTCCATTAAATTTAAGCAATTACGGTATTTACCAACATGCAAATGTCCAGGATGCACCATACGCGAAAACAAATTAAATATACATAGAATTGAAACTAATCCTTTTTGTAAGGAGAAGCCATATGATAACGAGACAGATGGAATGACGTGAGTAAACTGTTTATTATTTCAAAGGTAAACGGCATAACTCTTAATGCGTTTATTCTGGTGTGGGACAAGACAAGTCAGTGCCTTCATGAAAGGAACTTTGGGGTTGAAACTTCCTGGCGGATCCACGAAGTTTCATATCAGCGCATATTCCGCTGCAGAGTGAAAGTTTCATACTGGGAACTTTGGGGTTGCCTACGGAATCACGATTGTAGCGAGGAATGCACCTCTTCGTCCGAAGCAGAACGTCGGCCACGAACGACTTTCTTCAGGGGAGAAAAAACATGGAAATGACATGGGCGGGTCCATTGCTGTCAGCGTTGTTTCGACTGTGCTACAGAAGTTTCGCTGGGAAGCCCCTACATATCGTCTGTTAAGTCTCGATCTCTCCTCATGCGGTTTCCATATTATTGGAGCACTGAAGAAAATCATTCGTGGCCGACGATTTACTTCGGACGAAGAAGTGCATTCCTGGGTACAATCATGCTTCTGTAGGCAACAGCAAATATCTTTTCATGAAGGCATTAACTTGTCTTGTCCCACATGGGGATAAATGTATTATCAGTTATGGCGATTACTTTGTAAATAATAAATAGTTTATTTGCTTTTGTTTCATCTGTCTCGTTTTCAATTGACTGCCACTTACAAGTGCCGGTAATTTCGTTTTGAAGTGAGTCAGTGATGTAAGAGTCATGGAATTACCTATTCAACTGAATACACTATTCTGTGGTTCTTTGGAAGTGGCAAGAACATTTCCAAATAGTGCTGGCAAACAACGTGTGTAAAGTTTCTAAATATTTTTATTAATACGACATGGATCTGCAGTTTCGTTGAATTAGTTAGATACTCAATTGTCAGTCTTGTATGACGACTGATCTGTATGCACAAGCTTAAACAATATGTAATCTGCTGGTTCCCCGAAAATTGGATGCCGCGAGGGATTAGCCGAGCGGTCTATGGCGCTGCATTCATGGACTGTGCGGCTGATCCCGGCGGAGCTTGGAGTCCTCCGTCGGACATGGGTGTGTGTGTTTGTCCTTAGGATAATTTAGGTTAAGTAGTGTGTAAGCTTAGGGACTGATGACTTCGCACTTAAGTCCCATAATATTTCACTCACATTTGAACATTTTTTGAAAATTGGATACATGTTTTCCGTCTTTATCGAAATATTCTGTACAACCTATGCCCTCACTGAGCCATGTTGCAGCTTGCGTTGATGCCGTTTGTAAGTTTCCGCCCTCTGTTGGAGGCCAGACGGTATCGTTTAGTTGGCGTGGTTGCGAACCGTTTGTCTTCTTCTCGTGTTGACTGGCGCCACTCGGTTTCGTAAGCGTTGCCTGTCCCCTTGTGGCAGCAGCGGTGGTAATTGATATGTAGTAACTGTTGCCCTATCTTTGGGGCGACGTCGTTGTTTTGCAAGGTTGTGTGAGTGGGCTAGTTTGATTGGGGACTCAGGAGAAGCTAGGTCTGCAGATTGCAAGAACACACCGGGGCTGCTGGCGGCACGCATGGACTGCCGGATGGAAGGGCTGTGGTCCCGAGGGTGCACAACCTGGCCGTAAACCGGATCCAGCAAGCTTTAATATGAGTGCATTTCAATCCAAGAAGAGAAACCTCCACCATTGTGATAGTTCGCGATTCTCCAATGACATGGGTTCGTGTTGCTGCTCGTAGTGTCGCCGAGACGAAGAGCAGCGAGTGGAGTGCTTGGGGAAGGCGGATCTGATTACCATTCCTGGACTTCTTATTATTATTTACTGCACTCAAGTTGTTACAACTTAAGTTCAACCTGTGATAATTTTTCTTGCCTGGTGGCCGCTAACGCCCGAGTTACCTGCCCTGGCGGCCAGTTGGTGATTCTTCTACTCTGTTGGTAGTGATTACTTTCTCGTTCTGGGCGCTCTAAGCACAGTATTCTGGGGACATAGTGCAGACCGCCGGTTCCGGCTTGTGCGAATTGTTTCATCGTTGGATTTGGTTTATCGGACGTCAGGTACTTCAGCAAGATTATCATTAGTCATTCGTGGGACTGCCACTAGTCTTGTGAAGTGAATGCAACTCTTGGCTGCCTATCTCATCGCTCGCGAAAGTGTTTCTTGCCGGACCTTCTCAGAGGTTATGTATGTCTAGTTAATACGTCTGGTCACCTTCTGGAATAAATATAGCAGTGTAAGGGTTGTGTTACAAGGTTACCATCATCTTATTTCACCCGTTTCTTTTAATTAACCATTGCTTGCATTTGATGTTCTACAGCAGGTTTCTAATTTTTTTTATATAATTGCCGTTCTTGGCGAGTAAGGCTTCCAGCCGTGTGGTCATTTGCTTTAAAAAAATAATTCGATAGTTGTACTTTAGCAATAAGTCTTAAAGCCTTATTTACTGCCATTCCTGGCGTCTGATACCTTCTGCCGTGTTTGTGGCCACTTACTTTTTAGAATTTCAATACCTGTAAGTTGTAACTGCAGCAAGTTCTTAAACATTCTTAATTTATTGCCATTCTTGACGAGTAAGGCCTTCAGCCGCGATCACAGTGGCTTGGTTTTTTTTAACTTTATCTGTATCTGTATTTTATGGTGATTTGCTAAATTGTAACACACTGAAAACACTATTATTTACACAGTTGTTAGTCCTTCATTAATAACGTGTGGTATGTTTTTTTGTTGAGTCTGGAATTACTGTTTTAAAAATGAATGTGTGTAACTGTAAAAGGCAACTCATAGTAACTAATTACGGCCCCGTCCACAATCGTAACCGAATTCAGCCTTCCCTTGGCTTCCAGGTCACACTCGCTTCACACAGAATTTTCTGGAGTTAGGCTCCAACGACAGCTGTATTTTTACAAGTGAACAGAAATAAATACACTGCTGAATGGTCTACTTCTGTTTTCGGCTCATTTTTAGCCTCCTTGCTGATACGACATTCCAATTCGTACTTCTTTGTTACACGGCTAGCACATATTGTCAGATGAACTCGATGGCTACGTAGCACGTTTTTACCTCGAGAATATTCGTTTCTTTGCGATCTTCTCCCGTTCTCCACTGTGAACGTCGCATTCTCTACTGTCGAATAAGACAAATAAATAAATAGCCTGCAAGCACATGAATAAAATCGCGTGTCCGAAGCTGATGACGGTAAGGACCTGTTACGCAGCACTTTATCGGAGACCACATTCCTCGCAGGAAGTGGGGAAATGTACGCTGTCCGGCGCCCAGCGGGTGTTATTTAGCCTCGCGATGAGAGTCCGAAAATTATGCGACGCGCGTCCTGATGAACGTATTCTACGAGTGTAATGAAATTCATTGGGTACGGTTTTCAACATTCTGCCTACACAATATTGCCAAGGTCCTCAGACGGAATTTTAATAACTTTTCGGGACCAAACCTGGAAAAAAGGAGGTAAAGAAACGAAACGATCAACTAAATCACTCTAGCACCTCATTAAAACTTGCGGACATTAGGAGCAAAATGCTAGTCGTAATTGCAGGCAGTATGTTATCAATTATAATCTGACAAATTGTGAGATTCCCCCTTTGACATATACTACAGATAGTTGGAGGAAACGACAACAGTCTGAATAATTGTACAAAATCTTGGAAAATTTATACATGTGTTCGCGAGTTGCACACGAGACGTCTTCTGACTGGTTCATTGCTACCCTCTCCTGTGGCAACTTTCATCTCAGGGTATTACTTTCAGTCTACGTCCTCAATTATTTACTGGATGTATTCCCGTTTGTGTCTTCCTCTACAGTTTTTACATCCTACAGTTCCCTCTAGCACTATAGAAGCTATTCCCTGATCTCTCAACAGATATCCTACCACCCTGTCCCCCCTTCCTGTCACTGTTTTCCATATATCCTTTCCTCGCCAATTCTGCGGAGAACCACTCATACCTTACCTTATCGGTCTATATAATCTTCAACATTCTTCTGTAACCGCACATCTCAAATGCTTCTATTCTCTTCTGTTCCTGTTTTCCCACAGTCCATGTTTCACTGCCGTACACTTCTGTGCTCCCAACTTACATTATCAGAAACGGCTTCCTCAAATTAAGACCTATGTTTGAAACCAGTACGGCCGGCCGGTGTGACCGAGCGGTTATAGGCGCTACAGTCTGGAGCCGCGCGACCGCTACGGTCGCTGGTTCGAATCCTGCCTCCGGCATGGATGTGTGTGATGTCCTTAGGTTAGTTAGGTTTAAGTAGCTGATGACCTTAGAAGTTATATACCATAGTGCTCAGATCCATTTGAACCAATTTTTTATACCAGTAGCCTTCTTATGACCATGA
Source organism: Schistocerca serialis cubense (assembly GCF_023864345.2). Classification (NCBI taxonomy): domain Eukaryota; kingdom Metazoa; phylum Arthropoda; class Insecta; order Orthoptera; family Acrididae; genus Schistocerca; species Schistocerca serialis. The sequence goes on along the minus strand of NC_064642.1, from coordinate 449,052,080 downwards.
ATGCCCTTTTTGCCGGTGCTAGTCTGCTTTTTATTTGCACCTCGCTCCATCCGTAATGAGCTATTTTGCTGCTTAGTTATCAGAATTACTTAACTCTATCTACTCGCCATCACATGTTCTCACATTAGGTTTCTCGTTGTTCTCATTTCTGCTACATCTCTTTACTTTCGTATTTATTCGATTTACTTTCAGTCCATATTCTGTACTCACTGGACCGAATCTCTTTTTCCTTGAATTTTAATCCCACTTTTGAACCTTCCTTTTAATTCCATCAACTTCTTACACGCAGTGCAAACGTTAATCTGACTAAAACGAATGTTGCAGAATTGTTGTTGAAGTGTCGCAAACTTCTACATTAGGAAGAGAATTGTAAGCTCAGTTTCAGTCATTATCTAAATGGAATTTTACTGTCTTATTTGTTTTCACTTTCAGACAAATAGTAACAAACGAGTAACAGGCATGACGTAGGTAAGAAGCAGAGAAGGTGGAGCTTGTAAAAATTAATGTCTGCAGCAATAGCGATCTGAAAAAATAAATAATTTACGCAAACAGTTGCTTTTTCCCACGGTTAGCCTTAACTTTAACAACGTAAAAGTAAAGCTTAGTAAAGAAAGTGTTATATTCACTCACTTTTCAATAAATTAACGCATGTAAAGTAGATATGACGGAAGCTAATAGTTAACTAGTGGCCTCTTTTTCCCTAGCATTCGTTACACCGTAAATGCTCCGCTGTTTTCATGCGATCATATTTTTTTCTTTTTTCTTAAACTTTGAAGCCGATGTCCTTTCTTGTTGTCACAGTCCTCAGTTAAACTCGTGCGCGCCAGCTACCTGTGCTTCGCGCAAACTCTACTCTGCATGTTATTGCATTTTATATGTTTGCATATCGGATTTTCTGAGGTAGAGATTGTTGAAACATGCAGTATTTCGCTAGAAGAGCGTGGAGAACCGCCTGAAAACCATACTCAAGTTGCCGATGTGCAACACTAACGATCTTTAGGCTCACATCCCTTAGCGAAAGCTAGCGCTTCGCGCAGTAGCTCGTTTGAGCCGGTAAGTTATCATTAACGACTCACATATTCACGTTAATCTTCTTCTTCTTCTTCTTATCTTTGCTACAACTATAAATAAGGGACCGATGGCCTTTTTAGTCTAGTCCCTTCAACCCCCACAAACCAACCAACCAACAACTGTATATAAATTCCGTCATATCAAATAAATCCTTTTATTTGCGGGTGGAAAAACTATAAGTTCCCATTCAACATTCAGATTAAACTATGACACGACCTGTACACCTTGTTGTTCCGCATGACGCGCAAAATTGATGAATTTCCTCTCGGCAGACATACAAACCACATAACTCACCTACATTACACAGAGACCGTCTGTGATAATGCTGGATCACACCTCACAATGGAATCGTCCAATCCGACGTGTCGGAAGCTACTCTGAAATTTTCCCACAGGAAGAGTACATAAAAGGAAACAAACTGCCAAAATTTTATCTGCTAAAGCGCACTAGAGGTATTTTTAAGAGAATGTTGAAGTACTCATTTTTACTGCACGAATAACATCCTATAACAACTGTTTGTACAGCCCTTCCTGTCTAGCACCCGGATCGGCAAATAAGCAGAGGAAGCCTTGACACGAGAACGTAGCGTGGCGCAGGGCAGCGCGGAGTCACAAAGTGCTCACACGCAGATTTTAAGCACTTGAACCATACCAAGAGTGTCTCAAATCATTCATTTTCATTGTTGACGGCTAATCTGTTGCAAATATAATTGTTGTACAAGTGAGTAGAAAATCAAGGCCGTTATCATGTCAGATTATAGACGGCTTCCACCAGTCGTGACTTCAGTTTGTTGAGATAAAATATTTTATAACAATTCCTGTAGCCAGTTCTTACGATAATTTTTTGAATAATGTATATTTTACTAATAACGAAACAGTTCATTTTTTTGTTTCCTGCAGTCGTCACAAAAATACGAAGTGTCTGTTGCAGGCCAGATGCTGTAGCCGAGCGGTTCTAGGCGCTTCAGTCAGAAACCGCGCTGCCGCTACGGTCGCAGGTTCGAATCCTGCCTCGAGCATGGATGTGTGTGATGTCCTTAAGCTAGTTAGGTTTAAGTAGTTCTAAGTCTAGAGGACTGATGACCTCAGATGTTAGGTCCCATGGTGCTTACAGCCATTTGAACCATTTTTTGTCTGTTGGATGACGAAAACAAACATATTCGTTTCTTTAAGCATTCAGGTACATCACTATAATTATTAATTTTATTTAGACAGAATTAGGATGGAGGTAGAAATCATCGAGGCCGTTCTGCATATAGCTCTATGTACTAGTCCCTACAGATCAAATTCGCAAAACGTGCTGATGCAAACTGACAATTCAGAAATTACTGATATTTGATGTTACTGTCGGAAATTATATTTGTCCAACTATTTCTAAAAAATGCTTACGCTGTGGAAACATTTCTTTATCGAGAAGCTTAATCACACTATTAGTTCAGAGTGTTTTCCGAATTATATTAACAGTCCTTTTGTCATTCTCCTGAAGACAGAGGTGTAGTTACGTTCAGACCACGTGTCCAAATAAAGCAATGAATTAATTTCTGCAGCTGACAAGAAGACATTTAGGAAGTAACATTGAAGCTTATTCTCTCTTATTTTTGGAGCTCAGTTACGAGATTTATGCAGCTAAACAGTCTTTTTTTTTTTAATTTTTGGTCCTAATTTGCCTTGCGTTCATGAAGCTGCAGAAACATTAATCCACTGATATCTATCCTTGGCATTGTTGTGTACAAATGCACCATAGCATTCACAGGCTGTAGAAGTGGCTCTGTCTTTGTTTCGATCGAAATGATAAAGTGTAGTTTGCACGTAGATCTTGCAAGGAACCTGACTGTCTCCATTTCTACAGGATGTTCGGAAAATTCTGTTGCAAACTTCTAGGAGTTGCAGAGAAGTGTGAGTTGATAATACTCTATTTGGGACCCATGTCCGGGATCGTACCGTTTCCATGTTACATTTGAAAATTCGTCGGTAATGCGACCACTTACACAAATAATTGACTAGGTGTGACACAGTGCATCATTTGTTTTACAGACTCACTCATTACCAGCCAAAGAAATTGCTCCTGTAGTCATTGACGGATTCTCTTCAATATGGTGTAGTACCACCTCTTCCAGTTCGCGTGTGCGGCGTCCCCTTGGAGCACCATACTCACGCCTGTTGACGGTAGCCTTTCTCGAAGCTGGTACGTAATTAGGGCGAAAAGGCTATGCGAAGCATTCGGACGTCGTGGAGAATGATCTTGATCAAGATAAGGAGCAGCTTTTCCATTAACTTCGCCTTTCAGAAGGATCATGTCGTTGTATTCTGCAAACGTCTACTCATTCGTGTTGCTGTAGCACTCACCGACGCGTGAGCGAGGCTCGAACGAGGTCAGAATGGTAGAGTAGACGTCAAATGACATCAGCCGACCTGACGTAGCTACAGTCTACCATTACTACCCCACTGCATACCTCTGAGGATTTGACTTTCGCACACATTTCTTACTTCGCGTAAATCTTTCTTCCATTTGTACTCTAAACCTACAATCCAACGATGACAACGTTACCAACAGGTATGCATGACCTTTGTGCAATCCTACTGTTGCTGAAAAAAATAAGCAACACTGCGTTGACCCTCCACCTTTGAAGGTTACTCTTTTTGTGACGAAGCGAGGCGAAACGGATGAAAACCGTTAAACTGATCGTCTCTTGGACCATGTCGAACTGGTATAACAAAGTACCATTCTTTGTGATGATTACCGAGCGAGGTGGCGCAGTGGTTAGCACACTGGACTCGCATTCGGGAGGACGACGGTTCAATCCCGTCTCCAGTCATCCTGATTTCGGTTTTCCGTGATTTCCGTAAATCGCTTCAGGCAAATGCCGGGATGGTTCCTTTGAAAGGTCACGGCCGATTTCCTTCCCCATCCTTCCCTCACCCGAGCTTGCGCTCCGTCTCTAATGACCTCGTTGTCGACGGGACGTTAGACACTAATCTCCTCCTCCTCCTCCTTTGTGATGATTGTTTGCCAAAATAAAATATGGTGATGGTATCTCCCAGAATTAGAATCTAGGAAACGGCGAAGCTAGTCGGCTGTTCGCAAGCTACTATCGTGAGCATCTGTGGAAAGTGACTGAAGGACAATGATAGTACGAGTAGGTGATTAGGTGTTTGATGCCCAAGTCTCATCTCAGAACATGAAGATCAGAGGTTTGACCGCTCTGTAAACCACTGACCCATACTTTGATGACTATGTGTAGACACCTGCTGCCACATAGTTCCAGAAACCACCAAGGACTTTGAGTATCCATACCACGCAGAATCACTGTTGCATAGCGACCCAAAAGTAATCATGATCTTTTATTCCGTCTGTAGATTCGACGACGTAGTAAGTGATGGTGTAGGTGCAAGTGAAAAGCTATCAGCGTAGATTGTTGAACATGTGGCTTGCTACGTTTTCGCATAGTGACCCAATGAGACCATCAGATACGATTTCAGTGGGCAGGGGATCATCGTGTTAGGGCCTTGGATCAATGAAAACATGTCGCCTGCTCAGATGGGTCACGTTTCTTCTTGTACCAAGTTGTTAGTCGTTTCCAGGTGCGCATTCATGAAAGGAACCACGCCACAAATGTAGGCCAGGAGGGGGCATTCATCTAATCTATTTGACTACGAGGTGTGTGAGGAGTTTTCATGTTTATCAAATAACAATATCGTCCCCTTCACAGTGGTTCTCTTTAGCAGCTATACAAGCTATACAAGTCAATCTTGGAAGCAGTGCCGAAAGGCGTCAAGCGACAGGGCCTTTGACATGTCAGTCACATTCTTTTTAATTCAGGTCATTTTTTTAATTTTGGGAAAAGAAAAAAAATTTGAATGCAGTTTGAAGTCAAAAATTCCGCGATGGAAGTCGCCGTGTGACATGGGGCGTTGTCGTGATGCAGTATCCATTTGTCTGCAGTGTCTGGTCTCAGTCGATTCACATTTTTCCTGAGAGCCTTCAAGGAGATCTTTGTAAGACACTTGGTTGACAGTTTGTCCAGGGGGAACAATCTCACAAGAGCACACACACATCTGACATTTCGTCAGATTGCCAAGGTGAAGATTTCTCTGGGTGAGGTTAATCTTCAACGCGATCTCCGCTATCCAAAAATGATTTGCGCCAGCAAAAAACTTGTTCCCTAAACTTCTGTTTCAACTTTCCAAAGATCACAATAGCAGATTCTCCGCGTTTAACACCAAACTTTCTGGCACAGAGTTGCCACGTTGCTCTAAATTCCGTGTTCCACTTTTATATCATGCAACGAAAGCACAACTTCATTGATGCCGCTCTCAAAAATCATCCGATGGCTGCATGGAGGTTAAACTTTGACTGAGCATCTGGAAGGGTTGAGCACACCGGTCTACACAGGCAGAAGAACACAGCGTTGCCAGTCTCTTTACTTTTCTCAGATACTGCGTACTCCGCAATTCCCAAATAAGTGCTTGGCAGAGGGTTGAACGAACCACCTTCAGACTATTTTTCTACCGTTCCGCTCCCAAACAGCGCACATGAAAAATGAACACTTAAATCTCTCTGTACATACTTCGATTTCTGTTATTTTATTATAATGATCATACAGTCTCTGGACTGAAGACCACGTCAACAACAACAATGATCATTTCTCCCTGTGTAAATTCGTGTCAACTATATGTTTTCGCATTCTGTGGAGAAATTCTGAGACTGAAATTTCGTGGAAAGATCACCGCCACGAAAAACACCTTTGTTCGGATGACTGCCACTCCAACTCATCTATCGTATCTGTGACATTCTCTGTCTATTTAGCGATAATACAGAAGGAGCCGCCTTTCTTTAGACTCTTTCGATGTCCACCGTCAATTCTATCTGATGTCGATCCCACACTACATAGCAGTACTGAGGGAGAGGATGGACAAGCGTAGTGTAGGCAGACTCTGTACTAGATCTGGAGCACCCTCCGAGTGTACTGCCGGTAAGCAGGATTCGAACCTGCGACCGGAGCGGCGCTTCCGCATGCTCGACTCTTCAGTGTACTTCGCTACCTGCACGTAATACCTCCGAGTTTAGTCTTCCACTGTGCTTCAAACCAAAGGACCGCGATCGGTTCCGGTAACGACGCTGCGACACGTGGTCTTCGTTTCTACTGACTTTACCAAAGCAACCATCCGCCTGTACAACCGAGGATATCCTCTCAACCCAGGTGGCAGACGTTATTTGTGTCGACAAGGGGCATTATTTGCAGCTGGGTGCACCCCCCCCCCCCCCTCCTGCGGTCAATATGGGCAATACCCCAAATCTGCTTGTGAGGAGTGAGGTGACGGTGTGAGCAGTCCCCACTTTTACCTTCCTTCCACAGATTCACAATCCCACCTTTGTTGGCCATTCATCATCAGGTGAATATCGACCAGCCAGGACGAGCGAATCGGAAGGCGCCGTCATATCAGCGATACCCGGCGGCCTTACAGGCACCAGAGGTGCCTATGAATTACACTCAGGTGCCCCTAGTCCAGTGCAGCAAAAGGCAAAATGCTAAAGCCTACTGTATCTACCGTGGCTAGTACAGCTTCCAGCTGTGTCCGGACAGTGGCCATTTCCCCGCATCTTTAAAGAAACGCAATCCCTCCGTCTTTAGTTAATGTTCGTTTATACCACAAAGTATATACGGAGATACAGTAACCAAGGTAGACACTGGATGCAGTACGAGCTGCATATGTTAGTCATTACACTACAAAGTACGCTCAGCGACACTGATGTTCGAATTATATTCAAAACAAGATAGTCGACACTATAGTGCGATTAAAATTACTTGATGGTTGATTTCTTTCACGGCTATAGGCGACACACAAACACGGCAGGTCTCTTCATAAATGCTGTTAATGTGTAACGCGGAGCTATGTTGGAAACTGCCGCCGCGAAGTATGTCAGAAATGCGAGATGCTCTGTCGACAGCTGATTTTAATTGACCAATTACTGAACTGCGCGTTTTTTAGTCCTGAATATAAACCACAAACTCATGATGTGCAACGTGTCCGTGAAAACGGAGGTCAACAACCTGCAGCAAAACAAAAAATTACGATTTCTTTGTTCACGGTGATTAAAGTTAACCTCTACGACCGAACTCAAGATAGATGAATTTCACCGAGTGAGGTGGCGCGGTTGCGCAGTGCCTGTCACATTGGACTCGCATTCAGGAAGACGGCGGTTCGTATCCGCGTCCGGCCATCCGTGATTTCCCTAAATCGCTTCAGGCAACTGCCGGTATGGTTCCATTGAGAGGGCACGGCCGACTTCCTTTCCAATCTTTCCATAATCCGATAGCACCAATGACCTCGCTGTTTGGTCCCCTCCCCCCTGATCAACCAGCCAACCAACCTAATAGATAAATTTCAGTTTCAGCGCGAAAAGCGAACTGTAATTTCTCGCTATCATTGGTTACCTAAACCTGTCTTTACACTGTCTTCACGAGCTGCCGCGTTACTAATGGATGAGCAGTCCTGGTTGTCAGTTGGTTGATTACAGGCGACGAAAGGCAAATTCCAAACGAAAACAGAATGATAGGAAAAAAAGTCAATACGACGATGAAAATGAGGCGGAAAAGTATTAAAAATAAAACAAATATATTTAAACGAATTCATTGAAAAAAATAGTAAGGCTTTTGATTAAATTTAGAAACAAAAAGAATTTATCAGGTTGCCTTCCATTCAGAAAGCTGTTGCACTCAGCGACTGTTATATTGACTTGTAAATTATAGATCGCAGCAATCAGTCGTCGTACTTTAAATTTTATAGTGCAGATCTAGATTTCGGCTAGAAATTAGCCATTCTCAATGCACTATTATTTTCGCTCAATGTATGTAAGTCATTGTTGATCGGACTTACATACATTGAGCGAAAATAATAGTGCATTGAGAATGGCTAGTTTCTAGCCGAAATCATTGTTGATCGGACTTACATACATTGAGCGAAAATAATAGTGCATTGAGAATGGCTAGTTTCTAGCCGAAATCTAGATCTGCACTATAACATTTAAAATAGGACGACTGATTGCTGCAATCTATAATTTACAAAAAAAATTTAGGTGCTTTTGACGAAATTCGAACCGAAAACAACACACACAGGCACACAAAGATGCTAACGAAATACACACGTTTCATACACAGCAGTAATCAAACACTACTGGATCCTTCTGCAGACGACCTACACGCAAGATTTCTAAGCTAAACAATGCACTACACGAGATTGTTATTTTTATGATTTTAGTGGTCCAGTCACAACGATGGGCTGCAGCCTTCTGAAATACGGATTCACATAACGTCGTGCGAAGCTTTCTAATTCAAACCAAGCTCCGTGATTATGATAACCTAATAAATAACGCTGAACCGCGTCTTCTGCAGAAAGCACTCGAGAGCAGTGAATGAAACAGGGGCAGAAGCTGTAGGTGCTGCTGACGCTGGTTGCCCGTGCGCTCGACTCACGCCTACGGCTAAACGTCTAGCAAGAAGGGCGCACACCACTTGATCCACAGCGGTTCAGAGCGTAGTGCGGCTGTGTCAGTGTGAGTGGAGTAGTGCAAAGAGGACGATGGTACTCACAGTGAAACAGCGAGTGTTCGTTGTTGAAAGTTACGTGGCAACGAATTTGTGGAAACGGTGTGGTCAGTTGTTTGCAGAGAAGTTTTATGGTGTCAAAGTGCCAGCAAAGAATGCCACGCAAGTCATTTACAGTCATGTTCATGTAGTTTACAGCTGTCATGCCGTCTTCGTTTTCTACCACAGGTTCCATGGAAACCATGCCAGTTAAACTGCGTGCCTACAAATTAGGTCTCATAAGCAAGACTGGATTCGTGATTTCCCGTCAGAGAGGTCACAGTTCGTAGTAACTAACAGAAAGTTACTGAGCAACGCTAAGTGCGAAAATGGCGTCAGACAGGATCTGTTTTGAACAAGTAAAAAAAAAAAAAAAAAAAAAGAAATTCCGGAAAGTGCCCGTGTCCAGAAAATGTAGGTTCAGTTCACCAGAAAATGTTTCAGAGTCCTACCAAATCAAAGCGACACCTGTCACAAGAGAACGGCACAGCACGTTGTCCTTGCAGGCGAATACTCTACCACGACATGCTCATGCACTCTTACCGAGCGTCTGTTGTTCATTCATTAAAATCAGCAGATGTTATTCAGCACCTCCAGTTTTGTGAACAGCTTTTCACTGAAATAACAATGCGTGGCTTGGAGAGGGATCTGTTCTTTATGGCTGACGAAGACTGGTTTCACCTGAGTTGTTAGGTGAACTCACAGAATCACATGTTCTCAGTAGCGGAGAATCCTCATAACTTCACGAAATACCATTGCGTGATCAGAAGTTTGGTGTTTGGTGTGCGGTGTCTCCCCCCACGTTATTCGTCCCATCTTCTTTCGTCAGACGCTTCCGCGTTTTACATTGCCTACATTTTGAAACCATTTGTGGCAGTAGTAACGGAGGAGGAAAGGACCTACAGTTACCTCCAGCAGGATGGAACTACTGCCCGTACGGCCGGCGGAACCTTGTAGCACATTTGCACAGTCTTCACGCCTGCCAGAGCCGTTAGCAGAGGTCAGTTTGGTCACGGCGCTAGCTGGTGACCCAAGTCATCTGATCTGTCAGTGCGCGATTACTATGTGTGGGAAGCTCTCAAGTCTAAAGTGTATCGCAACAGGACTTTTCGGATGAGCAATTCCAGTAACCCAGCTTTGATCGCCCTTCGGCAACTAGCTGACCAGGGCCCAAAAATGCAAAGACACGAATGTTAGTCACTTTTAACGTTACTATAGTCAGGTTGGTTCCGTATTTCTTTTCCACTACTGTGTTTATTTTTACTCTGAAGCTCTGTTATACGGATCACTTTCATTTGTCCCACCATGTAGAACCCCTGTCTCTGGAGCAGTACCGACGAAACATTTGGGTGATATCTTGGAGAAGATAAATTTCGTGGTCGTATTATAGTATTAGCGGCCGAGTTCAACCAACCAGCTACAAACAAGTAGACATAGGTGATCAGGGCGGCTAGTAGGGAACGGAATCGCATGTAAAGTTTCTGCGCCGCAGCCGAAAATTATCTTGATCAGTTAAAAACCGACTCGTGAGGGTAACATCTTAGCTCTCCTGGTGGCCAACTGACCCGAACATTTCGAATCACTTAGCATATAATTGAGAATTGGTGATCATAAAGTCGGTGCATCACTGAATAAGGCTGTAAATTGGAATGTAAAGAAAGGTAGGAAGATAATTCTGTGTTGCATATGAAGTCAGGAACATAATTCAAAATATCTGAGAGGTCCAAATGAAAGATTCACCTCCAGTTCTGAAAATATGGAATACAAATGGTATGTGCAGAATAAAGTTGTCCCACCATGGTTTGGCAGCCGTGCTGGACAGCTGCATCGAAAGGTAACAGGCTTTACTGCAAATTTAAATGTATCCAAAGTCTCATAAACAAACAGAAACTGAACGAAACTAAAACAGCTGTCTAACGATCTTATAGTAAAGCCTAATAATGGTATGATTCTGTGTTAAATGAGTAAAAGAATTGAGAATATCTGAACAGACACGCTGAGTATAAAAGCACTGAAACGAATAATGACAGACAGAAGTCCGAAATACTAAATTCCTTATTGATGGATTCTTCCGTTACTTCTTGGTAGAACATTTAAGGTTAATTCCTTAGTTCTGTTCCACTGACGAAGATCGTACCACCGTTATTCTCTAAATCGTTGCACAAACGTCAAAATGACAAATATCGAAATAAGTGACTAAGGAACAGAAAAGCAACCGAAATCACTCAACAGAGGACAAATTACTGGAGCTGTTGTGATACCAGTATTATAAGTTGAGTTTGGGAACCCCCCCTTCTAGCAGCAGCGTTCCGTAGCTCCCTGGAGCGGCAAATCACTCCTAGTGATTGACAAAAAGCGGAAGTCTTCACGTTTACAAGAAACGTTGTCGAACAGATGCACAAAACTATAAGCCTATGCTGGTGACGACGGACTACTGTACAAAGTCGGAACATGCTTTACGCTAGCGTATTATGGAAAATATCCTCTGCAGAAATCAACATGGATTCTGAAGAAAACTATCATGTGGAACACAGATCGCTCTCTTCGTCCACGAGACTCAGAAAGCAGTTGTTACCACCGCCCAGGTTGATGCGTGTCATTGACTTCCAGAAGGCGTTTGATAACTTGTCGCTATGTTGCCTAACAAAATGCGAGCGTACGGAATGTGAGACTAGCTGTTTGGACTGAAGAGTTCCTAGCGGCAGCACACTGCAAATTGTTCTTAAGGGAACGAAATCTTCAAATGTAGAAGTAACATCGAGCGTTCCCCAATGGACTGTCATTGGAACATTACTTTTCACAACATACACTAAGGTGACGAAAGCAATGGGATAACGATAAGTACATACTCAGATGGCGCCAGGTATAAGAGGGCAGTGAATTGGCGGAGGTGTCACTTATACCCGTGATCATGGCCGAGCGACGACAGTTAACAAACTGAACGCTGAAGGGCAGTTGGAGCTAGACGTATGAGCCATTGCATTTCGAAATCGTTAAGGAATTTAGTACTCTGAGAGCCACAGTGTCAAGAGTGTGACAAGCATATCGTATCTGAGGTGTCACCCTTCACCAACGACAACGCAGTGACCGATGGCCTTCGCTTAACGACCGAGAGCAGCGGCATTCGCATAGAGTTGTCATGCTAGCAGACAAGCAACACTGCGTGAAATAACCAAAGAAATCAATTTGGGAAGTACGATGAACGCATTCGCTACGACAGTGCTGCTGAATTTTGCATTAGTTTGCTAGGCAGCAGACGACCAACGCGAATGCCTTTGCTAACAGCACGACATCGCCTACAGCGCCTCTTCTGGGCTCGTGTCCACATCGGTTGGACCTCAGACGGCAGGAAAACAGTGGCCTGCCCAGATGAGCTCCGATTTCAGTTGGTAAGAACTGATGGTAGGGCTCAAGTGTGGCACAGACCCCACATTGCCATGGATCCAAATTGTCAACAATGGGCATTGCAAGGTGGTGGTGGCTCCATGATAAAGTGGAGTGTGTTCACATGGAATAGACTTGGTCCTCTGGTCGACCTTAACTATTGACTGGAAATGGTTATGTTCGGCTACTTGGAGACCATTTCCAGCCATTCATGGACTTCTAGTTACCAAACAATGATGGAATTTTTATGGACGACAATGCGCCATGTCACTGTGTCACAATTGTTCGGTATTGGTTTGAAGAAAATTCTGGACAGTTCGAGCTATTTATTTGGCCATCCAGATCGCCCGATGTGAATCCCATGGAACGTTTATGGGACATAAATGAGAGGTCAGTTCGTGTACAAAATCCTGCACCGCCAAAACTTTCGCTATTATGGATACGTGTAGAGATAGCATGACTCAGTATTTCTGCAGAGGAAGTCCAACGACTTGAGTCAATGTCACGTTGAGTTGCAGCACTACATCGGGCAAAAGGAGGTCCGACACGATATTAGGAAGACGCGATAAGTACATACTCAGATGGCGCCAGGTATAAGAGGGCAGTGAATTTGCGGACATGTCATTTATACCCATATGATCCAAGTGAAACGCTGACCGCCGTGATCATGGCCGAGTGACGACAATTAACAAACTGAACGCTGAAGGGCAGTTCGCCACCTCAATATGTATAAACGACCTAGTGAATAACGTCGGAATTTCCATGAGGCTTTTCGCGGATGATGCTGTTATATCCATAAAAGTCGCAACGCTATAAAACTGTAGCAGAATGTAGGAAGACTTGCAGAGGATCGACGCTTGGTGCAGAGTTTGACAACTGATCCTCACCATAAACAAATGTAATGTATTCCACAGCAATAGGCAGAAAGAATCATTAATGTATGATTACAGAATAATCACTGGAAGAATTTACACTCATAAAATATCTATGAGTATACCTATTGAGCTTCGTTTAGTGGAACGACAGCAGATGCCTGACTGATGTTGGTTGGAAGAATTCTCATGGAATGTAGTCCACCCACAAAGGAGGTAGCTTACGAAACCCTCGTTCGAACAATGCTTGAATAACGCTCATTGGTTTGGGATCCGCATCAGATAGAATTGATAGTGTAAACAGAGATGATTCAAAGAAGGGTAGCACGTTTCGTTAAAGGTCCATTTCTTAGTAAGTGGGAAAGCGTCACGGATATGCTCGACCAACATCAGTGGCAGGCAGTAAAATACGGTATTCTGCGTCACGGTGTGGTTTACTTTTAAAATTTCGGGAGCATGCTTTCCTACAAGGAAAATGGAAATGAGCGTTTGGCGTCATTGGCTGGGAGGCTCCTTACGGGGCAGGTCCGGCCGCCTTTGTGCAGGTCTTATTGCATTCGACGTCACACTGGGCGACCTGCGCGCCGGATGGGGATGAAATGATGATGAGGGCAACACAACACCCAGTCCCTGAGCGGAGAAAATCCCCGACCCAGCCAGGAACCGAACCCGGACCCGTAGGACGGCAATCCGTCACGCTGACCACTTAGCTATCAGGGCGGACTTCTTACAAGAGTCAGCCGACATATCGCTTCTTCCTAAGAGTATCTCACGAAAAGACGATGACAGTAAAATCAGAGCTATTCGAGATCATACAGAGGCTTACCAAAATGGTTCTACTCTCGACTGGAACAGAAAAAAAGGATACTGACAGATGTAGATAAAGTACCCTCCACCACACACTACAAGGCGTGTTGTTGAGTGTAGATGTACACGTATAGGTAGATGTTTTCTCCGACGTTTGTGACATCTCCATCAGGATAATTGTCAGTGTCCCAAGGGCAATATCGTGTTCTAGTGATTTGAAATACTTGATAGTGAGCACACATTGATAATTTGACCATTACCTTTGCCTGAACGTGGCCCAATGGTATTCGTCTGGGAAACTGTCAGTCACTAGTTCCGCGCCCGCAATCGACAGGCCCGAAATTTACGAGAATTACGTGATCTGTACGTAGACACATAGATTTATCGGACCCTTATCACACAAAATGGCTGTCATATTACGTTCCAAGCGTTCCAGACGTGATCATACCGATTGGCTCAACAGTGAGTCTGTTCCGGTTTGGTTAAGGAAATAAAATAATAATTCAGGAAACGAATGGGAGTCGTACAGTCTTAATTAGCTGAGTTTCGTTACGGAGGTCGGCAAGCACAAACAACTGTTGGATCCAGCTAAACTGAGCATTATACAGTCAGTACAAAACGCAACATGTGTTCTGAATCAACACAGACCATAAGGCACTGGACGGTGATATGTGCACTCTTGCATTCAGTGTGTAAGTCGAGACCACTTCCTACACAGCGTGTAGAGACTTTCGTTACATATTCAGCACCAGAGTGCACGAACATCTGAAATGTCCGCCGTCCGCGGGCATCAATATGGAGAGCTTAGTGAGACTGAACTTGCTGGCTAGTGTGTAGCGCTTCTCCGCGGGGCAACCGTCGAGGCGAGCATGCCGTATTGAGGCAAGGGGTCGAGAAGACAAAGAGAATCCGTGGGACAAGGAGAGGTTAGGCAGCGCGGCGCGGCGCGGCTGCGCATTATGCGCTGTGTCGTATGCTAATAGGCCGCGCACGGCCGCTTGTTTGGCCAGAGCACGCCCGACTGGTCCCAATGACGATATAATTAAGCAGGCTCGGCGGCGAGCATTTGTCTGTTTGCATCATGACTCGGAACCGACTACCTGCTCGGAAGCTCGCCAATTTGTGCTCCGTTTGTCTCCGCTGCCTCACTGTGTACGTCGTTCAGGTTCCTTCTGCGCCGTCAGTGGTGGTCTGTCCGTTGCGCATTACGCGTTGCACAAATAACTTTTCTGTTTATACTCTCGAACTTTAAGGGATAACACCACACTAGATTTTTCAAAAAATCATTTTTACTGGCTTAGGAGATGTTATGAACCTTGTAAAATAGGAGGCAAAAAGACGAAGCACTGGAAAGAAATTGTGCTATAGAATTCCGAACTTACTACTCTAGTGCCTCGGATGACCTGCAACCTACCTGCGCCTTCTCGATACTCGCAGTAGCGTCTGGGTATAGTTCGAAGCATTTTAAAACAATAATATGTTAGCTTTTCATCAACAAGTGTCAGTAGTGTACAAGACAATTATTTCGCTCCGAATTTTGATTTTTGTGTGCAGTATTGACTTATGATAGTTTATTTGTGTTCTTATAGAATACAGTATTGTCTATTAACTAAGAAGGTGTGGTAAAGAAACTGTACTCGGGCAGAAAAGGTACGAAAACACGGTAACCAACTCGGCGTGGATCCAGCAATTATCAAAGTGTCCAAAGAACAAATATCAGACTGAGAACCGTTTAGACAGTGCCTCTGCTAAGAAATTGGAAGACAGTAAACAGGATTTTGTGGTTAATTACGGATTGAGCTATATCATTATAAATTTTCTTACCGTTCTCTCTGTTATTTCTCAGTGCGTGAAATGTAAAACGAACACAGCAGACATCACGTTGTAAGAGCAAAGTCCTCGAGGGTTCGACTTCACAATTGCTGCTTGTTCAAACTGCGCAGAAGTTGTTATATCATGGAGCAAGTGTATACAGAACGCACATGAAATCAGTCGACGAATCGTCCTGGCAAAGCGCCTGTTTCGAGTAGGGCTAAACGGAATTGAAAAATTTTGCGTGTTCGTGGAATTTCCACGACCGATACTTCAATCGTTCTGTGATAAACTAGTGGATCTGATTTCTATTCAAAGGCAACCGCATGACAGACCAGTCCTGGGATAACAGATTAATAGTGAGAGTTTTCTAAAAGTAGAATTTTCGTTTCTTCTTTAACACGTTTCAAAAATTCAAACGCGTTTTTCTCGGAACATTATTTTTAAAACCAAAAATTTTTTGAGAATGAAATTTTTCCTTTCTGCAGCGGGGTGTGCGCTGATACGAAACTTCCTGACAGATTAAAACTGTGTGCCGGACCGAGACTCGAACATGAGACTTTTGCCTCTCGCAGGCAAGTGTTCCATCACGTGAGCTACCCAAGCACGACTCACGGTCCCTTCTCATAGCTTTACTTCCGCCAGTACCTCTTGCCCAGGAGGCGACGTATTGCCAGAAGTGAAGCTGTGAAGAGTGTACGTCAGTCGTGGTTGAATAGCTCAGTTTGCAGAGCAGTTGCCCACGAAAGGCCAAGGTCCCCAGCTCGAGTCTCGGTCCGGCACTCAGGTTTAAAATGCCAGTAAGTTTCAATCTTTTTATTTGAAAATTTAACATCAGCTTTGAAATAACATTTCAAAGTGGGCCACGTAGGGAATTTTCAGTTAGTTAATTCAAACAATATTTATTATCAAATGATTATCCTTTATTGGTGCAAATTGAACGACTTCATTCAAATATTCGCCAATTACACAATGATCAACATTTCTAACATACCCAAAGGGTTCAGTAGGTACACTCAAATGGATTACATAGTTTTTTTCTTTTTTCCAGATGTACATTGGCACCACTTAAATTACGTGCCACAGATCGCCACAAATTGAACATGACCCGGGAAATTTCCTGCATTGTCGCATTTCGTAATATCTCCCGACAAAAAATTTTGTAGTATGCTCAAATACATGCTCAATAACTATACAAGTATTATTTGTCTATCACCTTACCTTCCCACAAAAAACTCTAAAGGAAACGAATGTTCAGGCCATTACTGTGGTGTTACCACTTAACCTCGAGGAGCATACCAGAAACTTGCCAGACTGCTTCACTCTGGTTCTAGGCGCGCAGTCCGGAACCGTGCGACTACTACGGTCCCAGGTTCGAATCATGCCTCAGGCATGGATGTGTGTGATGTCCTTAGGTTAGTTAGGTTTAAGTAGTTCTAAGTTCTAGGGGACTTATGACCACAGCAGTTGAGTCCCATAGTGCTCAGAGCCATTTTAACCTTTGCTTCACTCTCGATCTTCAGCAAACTATGATACGTGCTGTCAACGCAAAATCACCTGGTGTATCCTTTTTCTCTCTCTTTTTGTATCGAAAGAATGCTTGGAATTTGGTAAACGGATTCTATATGGAGTAGACGATGCTGGTACCACATAGCTTGGATTTTCGTTTCTTTCCCTGTCTCACTGAAGTCAGGAAACATGTAGTTTACGTAATTTGATCTCACTCTAATCTACTCTGTGTGCAGTGCCGGCTGATCTGGACAATTTGAAGCGAACCCTGATTTTAAACAATGCTGTGAAGTGGTCCAACTACACGGAGCTGTGGTGTGCAACATACACACAAAAGAAACGCTTAATTATCACACTGAATCTGCTGTCTCTCCTCTTTACCTTTTGAGGGGAACAATTACATAAAGGGGAACATGAGATGCCGGCCGGGGTGGCCGAGCGGTTCTAGGCGCGTTAGTCTGGAGCCGCGTGGCCGCTACTGTCGCAGGTTCGAAGCCTGCCTCGGGCATGGATGTGTGTGATGTCCTTAGGTTAGTTAGGTTTAAGTAGTTCTAAGTTCTAGGGGACTGACGACCTCAGATGTTGAGTCCCATAGTGCTCAGAGCCATTTGAACCATTTTTGAACATGAGATGAGGTGGAATGTTTATAAAACGATTATTATTGATACTAGCAATTTGTTACTGCGTTTCACATCCCACATCAAATATATTAACTAACATCGGATGGATCATCAGTGAAATTATAGTCCCTTACTTATATTATGCTAGATAAGCGCCCGTTGCTTCGCTAGCGTAGACTGCACTATGTGATCAAAAGTATCCGGACACCTGGCTGAAAATGACTTACAAGTTCGTGGCGCCCTCCATCGGTAATGCTGGAAATCAATAGGATGTTGGCCCACTCTTAGCCTTCCTGACAGCTTCCACTCTCGCAGGCATACGTTCACTCAGGTGCTGGAAGGTTTCTTGGGGAATGGCAGCCCATTCTTCACGGAGTGCTGCACTGAGGAAGCGTATCGATGTGTGGCGGTGGGACCTGGCACGAAGTCGGCGTTCCAAAACATCCCAAAGATGTTCTATAGGATTCAGGTCAGTACTCTTTACAGGCCAGTCCATTACAGGTATGTTAATCTCGTGTAACCTCTCCGCCACAGGCCGTGTACTATGAATATGTGCTCGATCGTACTGAAAGATGTAGTAGCCATCCTCGAATTGCTCTTCAACAGTGGGAAGCAAGAGGGTGCTTACAACATCAATGTAGGCCTTTGTGTAATAGTGCCACGCAAAACAACAAGGGGTGCAAGCCCCCTCCATATAAAACACGACCACACCATAACACCACCGCCTCCGAATTGATTCGTCGCTGCACACAACGTTTTTCCGCTGTTCAATCGTCCAATGTTTACTTACTTGGTTCGCAAATGTCTTAAACTGTATGCGTACAAAGTCCAAATTGTTCGGGCATTACAACCAGATGACCACCCAAAACGTGAACAATTTGCAATGGACATGCTGAACTGTTTGGATGAGGACAATGTGTGTTGTAACTGCGACCGGGACGGTCGCAGTGTTGAAATGACGGAAAGCGCGGCGGGACCCGCGGAGAGGCCCGCGAACAACAACACAACGGGAGAGGACGGACACGACCAACGAAGGACAGAACAAACAACAAGAAGAGCGAACAACGGAGTCACAAGGAAACCTAACAAACACGTCCACTCGTACACAGAACAAGTAAGTAAGTTTTCTAACGCGAGGCGATGTGTCAACAGACGTACGCGTGATTAGACTGGCTGGCTGAGCTTTTTTTTTTCTTTATTGATTTTCAATTTCCCCCGAAGAGGGTGGGCTGGCAGCAGCTTAGTACGCTGCTCTACAGCCTACAGACTTTTCTTAAAAATGGAAGAAGGAAAGAAACAAGAAAAACAGGCGATAAACGGTGACTTAAAGTATAAAATGGCGGAAAAATGCGGAAAGTTAAAACAGAAAGCAAAAGGGGTTGGCAATATTAATAAAAGACACAGGAATCAGACAAGTAACATAGTACACACACATTTAAAAAAAAAACATGGCGACGGTCTGGTTTCTGTTCGCAAGAGACAAAAAAATCACACCCAGCGACAGTATGATGGCCGTTCGCAACACTTCCCAAAAGAGACAACACGGAACATTCACTGTAAAACACTCACTGTAAAACACTGCACGAAAATGGCGGCACAAAGATGACACTCCCGAGCGAAAAGCAGATGGGGGGGGGGGGGGACCTGGAGAAGGGGGAAAAACAAGGAGGGAGCCCCGAAAAAGGACAGAGGAAAGGAGGGGGAGTGAGGATCAGAGTTGATAGGAGGGATAAATGGAGGGAGAGAGAGGGCATCATCTGGGAGGGGGAGTTGATGGAAGCCACCTTGGGAAAGGAGATGAAGGGTGTAGAGATGGAGGGTAGGGGGGATACAACAGTGAAGACGTGGCAGGGGGCGAGGATGGAAGAGGAGAGGAGGAATCAGGGCGTGAGGGGGATCAAGGCGGCGGAAGGTGTAGAGGATGCGGACACGTTTGAGGAATAGGAGCAGATGGGGGAAAGGAATGAGGTCATAGAGGATCAGCATGGCGGACGGGAGGTGTATACAGAAGGTGAGGCAGAGTGCATGACGCTCAAGGATCTGGAGGGACTTATAGAATTTGGGGGGGGGGGGGGGCACATATCCAGGCAGGACTGGCATAACAGAGGATGGGACGGATTAAGGATTTGTAGGTGTGGAGGATGGTAGAGGGGTGCAACCCCCATGTCTGGCCAGAGAGGAGTTTGAGGAGTCGGAGGCGATTGTGGGCTTTGGATTGGATGGAGCGGAGATGAGGGATCCAGGTGAGGTGACGGTCAATGGTGAGGCCAAGGTAGGTGAGGGTGGGGGCGAGGTGGACAGGATGGGCGCAGACAGTAAGGGAGAAATCCAGGATCCAGAAGGAGCGAGTGGTACGACCTACAATGTTCGCCTGGGTCTTGGAAGGAATGATTTTCAGGAGCCACTGGTTACACCATGCAGCAAAAAGGTGAAGGTGATTCTGGAGAAGGCGTTGGGACCATTGGAGGGTAGGAGCGAGGGCGAGGAATGCGATGTCATCAGCATATTGCAAGAGGTGTACCGGAGGGGGGGGGGGGGTTAAGGCATATCTGCTGTGTACAGGAGGTAGAGGAGAGGGGAGAGGACAGAGCCCTGGCGCACACCTGTAGAGGGGTAGAAGGTGTGGGAATTGGCATTATGGATGGTAACATAGGAGGGGTGGCTGGAGAGGAAGGAGGCCATCAGGCGGATGTAGTTGATAGGAAGGGCGTAGGTTTGGAGTTTAAACAGGAGACTGGGATGCCAGACATGGTCGTATGCCTTTTCGAGGTCGAGGGAGATAAAAATGGCGGAGCAATGGGAGTTGAGCTGGAGGGAGAGGAGATGAGTGAGGCGGAGGAGTTGGTCATCGGCAGAGAAGGAAGGTTGAAAGCCACATTGGGTGTTGAGGAGGAGGTGGTTTTGGCAGAGGTGGTGATGGATGCGCCGAGAAAGGATGGATTCCAAGAGCTTGCTGAACACCGATGTGAGACAGATAGGACGATAGGAAGAGGCATCAGATGGAGGCTTGTTGGGTTTGGAGAACATCAGGGTATGGGAAGTTTTCCACAGGTCGGGATAGAAGCCAGTGGCAAGGATGACATTGTAGAGGGTGGCAAGGACTGAAAGGAAGGAGGGAGGGCAGTGTTTGAGGTGGCAGTAGGCAATGCAGTTGTGGCTGGGAGCAGTGTTGCATTTAGTGCGGAGTGTGAGGCTGATGTCCTGTGTTGAGTTCAGATGGTGGTGTGTGGCCCAGGTACTGGAAGCTAGGAGCAAGGGGAGGAACAGAGGTATTCGTATGATCCATGATGTCAGGGAAGAGGGAATAATCAAAGTGGGGATCATCTGGGATGGAAAAAACATCTGAGAGGTGAGAGGCAAAATGGTTGGCCTTACTGAGGTTGTCAGGAAAGGGATGGTCATCAAGGAGGAGATGGTACTGGGGGGGTGGGACGGTTCCCAGTAAGGCAGTGTAAAGCAGACCTGTACTTGGAAGAGTTTATGGGGAGCGTGGTGTTGAGTTGTGTACATGTCTGGCGCCAGTCACGGCGTTTCTTCACAGTAAGCAGGTTGCGGATGTGGTGTTGTAATTGCCAGTGGTGGGTAAGTGTATCCCAGTCACGAGTGCGGAGAAAAGAGCGGTAGAGGTGGTGGGACCCTTGAAGGAGAAGGATAGCCTGTGGAGGCAGGGCAGGGCGGTGAGGGTGAATGGCTTTGGTGGGGATATGGGTGGCGATGGCGTTAGACAAGGTCTGGTGCAGGAAGGCAGCAGTGCAAGAGATGTCATCAGGAGATGTCAACCTGGGTGTGAATGGAGTCCCAGTAGGCATCCCAGTTGGCACGGGACTAATCATGGACAAGTTTAGGAGGGACGTCGGGGCGAGAAGCGTTGTGGGGATGGCGATCATTAGAGATAGTGAGGAGAATAGGAGCATGGTCACTGCCAATGAGGTCAAGGACATCTGCAGTGATGCGCCCAAGGAGGTTGGGAGAGGCAAGGACCACATTGGGAGTGGTGTTGGGTTCAGGTTGGGTGTGCTGAGGCAGGGGCACCAGGTCTCCCTGGAGGGTGGTGAGAAACTGATACCACCGCTGGAGGTCGGCAGGATCACGGCTGTGGATATTGAGGTTGGCAGCAATTACGTAGGTGGAGAAGGTGCCGTCAATGTGGGCGAGGAAATCGTACGGGATGGGGGTGCGAGGGCGGACATAAATGGTGGCACAGGTGATGGTAACGGTTGGGAAGAACAGGCTGAGGGTGAGATGCTTGGCAGGATTGTTAAGGAGAAGTTGGGCCTATAGCAACTCTGCCATGCACCAGAGGGTACGGGTGTCAGTGCGGTGAAAGGTGTAAGGAGCCATGGAGATGGAGATACAGGATTGAAGGAAGGTTTCATTTAGGATGAAGGCATCCACGCAGTGCTGATGGAGGATGTGGAGGGAAAGGAGTTTGTGGGTGGGCCGGGAGTTGAGTTCCGCCAACACCTCAGCCTCTGTGACCATGGGGCTAAGCTTCGTGATCTCAGCGGTGAAGGTTGACGGATGTCGGGGAGGTTGAGGCTGACAGGGAGAGGACGGGGTGTGGTAGGGGGTGAGGGTTGCACATTGGCCAAATTGGATACGGGGGATGCGGGAGGGGAGATCGGTGTGGAAGGAAGCATTGGGGGATTTAATGAGGACCGAGTCCTTGCGAGGAATCAGAAGGGAGATGAGGGGCATTGGAGTAGTATTTCCGGACGGCGAGTGTGAGGGAGTGGGCATCAAGGAATTGAGGGTCAGGATTGGAGAGGACAAAGGTGTGGGTGGCAGACGTGGCAGGAGCGGGGGTCGGGGTCGCGTCCACGGGGGTGGGTGGATCACGGTGATCGGGGGTTTTCTTGGTGGAGATTTCGGGGGAATGGTCAACATTCGGGTGCTTTGAAGGTTTCGTGGTCACGACAGGCACCGAGACTGTGGAACGTCGAGCTGAAATCCGTGCTGGCTTGTAGCCCGTCGGAGGCGGTGCAGGGAGCCGCGGAATGTCAGTAGCTGTCGATGGGGCGACAGTGATAGGGGAGGGTGAGTTAGGGGTAGTTACAGCCGAAAATGGCGCAGGGGTGGGGTGGACAGGGAGAGAAGGAAGGACGGGAAGGGGGGTGGAGAATGAGCTCCATGTGATGGTGGTTGGAGCAGCGGAGGGAGAGGTGAAAATGATAGTGGTGGTGGGTTGGGACATGGTGGCGGCGCGCGAGAAGGGCGGAGGCAGGCGGCGACCGAGCGGCGGAGAGCACCGGCAGGCGGCGGCGGCAGCGGCGACGGCGGCGGCGAGGAGGACCGGACGGCGAGCAGCAGTGACGGCGCAAGACGATACGGCAAGGAAAAGGTGGGGCTCTTCCACGTCGAAGATACACCCTGAGAGTAGCCCAGGCAGTGCAAGTCCTCGATGAAGAAGTGAGGGAATCCAACCCTCGAATGCTGGCTGAGCTTTTTTTTTTTTTATTGAATTTCAATTCCCCCCGAAGGGGGGCGGGCTGGCAGCAGCTTAGCATGCCGCTCTTCAGCCTACAGACTTTATGAGAAATATGAAGAGAATAAATAATAAAAACAGGCGATAAAATCGGAGACTTAAAGAGTAACATGGCGAAAAGAAATCGTGGAACTTAAAACAAAGAACAGATGGACAATGTAGCTAATAAAATACATACGAATCAGACAGGTAAAACAATAGAAGACAATTAAAAAAACACGGCGACAGTCTCGATTCTGTTCGCAAAAGACATAAAATGCACACCTAGCGACAGCATGGTGTCCGTTCACAACACGAGAAAGACGAACAACACTGAATAGTCACTGGAACACTGCACGAAAAAGTTGGCAAATGCGACACACCACAGGCGAGAGCAGGTGGGGGGAAACTGGACAGATGATGGGAAAACAAAAAAAGGGGGGAAAGGAGAGAAAAAGCGAAGAGGAGAACCGGGATAGGAGCTGATGGAGGAGGAGGAGGACCCATAAGAGGGGTGGGGGGCAGACGCGACAGGGAGTGGGGTAGGCAGAGGAGGGGAATACAAAAGGACTTGGGGGGGGGGAGAAGGGAGGTTGGGAGAGGTTTAGTGGGGAGAAAACAGGACAGAAGGGGGGGGGGAAGAGGTAGCCCAGGGAAAGGACAGAGGAAAGGAGGGGGAGTGAGGATCAGAGTTGATAGGAGGGATAAATGGAGGGAGAGAGGGCATCATCCGGGAGGGGGAGTTGACGGAAGCCACCTTGGGAAAGGAGATGGAGGGTGTAGAGATGGAGGGTAGGGGGGACACAATGGGGAAGACGTGGCAGGGGGCGGGGATGGGAGAGGAGAGGAGCAACCAGGGGGTGAGGGGGTGCAAGACGGCGGGAGGCGTAAAGGATGCGGATATGTTCGAGGAATAGGAGCAGATGGGGGAAAGGAATGAGATCATAGAGGATCCGCGTGGGGGACGGGAGGCGTATTCGGAAGGCGAGGAGAAGTGCATGACACTCAAGGATCTGGAGGGACTTATAGAATTTGGGGGGGGGGGGGGGTAGATATCCAGGCAGGACTGGCATAACAGAGGATGGGACGGATTAAGGTTTTATAGGAGTGGAGGATGGTAGAGGTGTGCAACCCCCACGTCCGGGCAGAGAGGAGTTTGAGGAGTCGGAGGCGGTTGTGGGCTTTGGATTGGATGGAGCGGAGATGAGGGATCCAGGTGATGGTCAATGGTGAGGCCAAGGTAGGTGAGAGTGGGGGTGAGGCGGACAGGACGTGCGCAAACAGTAAGGGAGAAATCCAGGAGCCGGAAGGAGCGAGTGGTACGACCTACGATCATTGCCTGGGTCTTGGAAGGATTGAGTTTCAGGAGGCTGGCTGAGCGAGAGGCAGGCGCTTAAGTACTCTATCGGGGGCGCCGCTATTGGCCGCTGGAACCACGTGTTCCACTGTGGCGCCCTCACACTAAAAGCGAGCCAGGAGGCGCGCGCCGCCACAGCTTATGGCGCGATGGTGGAGAGACCTCTAGGGGTCTTCGACGTCCATGACGTCTGGTGCGGATTGAAATTCCGCGGCGCGAGGTACCAGAATGGGTGTGTATGTTTTTCCTATGAGTCTACATTTCATGTTTGTGCCTCGGTTAATCGCTATAATGTCCTGACCTGTGGATCAGAAAATCCTCATGTCGTAGGAGAACACATCTTGGACAGTCCAAAGTTTAATATATGGTGCGGGTTAATGAGTGATCAAGTGACTGGCCCATTTTTCTTCCTTGAAAGAAATGTAAGTGGATATGTTTACCTAGACAAGTTGGTAAATTACGCAGATCCCCAGCTACAGGATTTTCAAGAGACTGTCATCTTTCAGCAAGTTGCAGCTCCCTCTCATTAGGCTCTAAAGGTCCGTGATCTTCTTATGAAAACTTTCACTAACGAGTGGAGTGGCAGAGACGGCCATATTCTATGGCCCCCGAAATCATATGACATTGCCTCCTCAGATTTCTTTTTTTGGGGCTCTGTGAGAGATATTGAACAAAAAATAGTAGTTGCTAGCGCTGTGGCGTTGCAGCAACGCATCATAGATGCAATATGCAGAATCCCACCAGACATGCAGAATGTGAGGTTATCAG
The DNA here is from genome assembly GCF_023864345.2 of Schistocerca serialis cubense. Lineage (NCBI taxonomy): Eukaryota > Metazoa > Arthropoda > Insecta > Orthoptera > Acrididae > Schistocerca > Schistocerca serialis. The sequence continues at coordinate 449,026,831 of NC_064642.1, read as the reverse complement.
GGATGTACATGTTGAAGCGATTTGAATGGTGAAGTGTATTACCTGTATTAAATGTTTATGTAATGTTCAAAACTTAATAAGTAGAGTCATATGTGGCATATCACATGTTTCATTTACTGTAACCAATAAAGAGTTACATTTTGCTCTTCATAAGCGGTTCATCACATGGTAGTCTTCATCTTGTTAGAGCACAAAAGCGGTTTAAGCCAGTATCGCTATTTCCGCGAATTTAAAAGACATATTATTATTTACCAATAAATGGTACGACATTCAATCAGAGAGAGACCAAGACTGATTGTACATGGTCACTTCCAGTACGAGCCAGTCCCAATTCAAGCATTACTCATGAAAATTAACTGAAAAATTATAAACAAATTAAAAAACGCTCCCGTAATTTCCCGAAAGAAATGAGATGACTTGACCATTTCTGACAAGAAAGAACCTATCCATCTTTACTGGAACAAATGATGTGTTCCAAGGAGCTTAAAGTCTTACCAGGTCGTTGGCAGGATCCAGAGAGTGGTTCCAAGAAAAGCCAACCACGTCTCTTCCTACGGCTGTCCGATTTTTTAAGCTTGAGTGACAGGAACACGTAGCGTTTGGCGGGAATAAGAGGGAAGCATTCTGATTCGCACAGAATCAAACTTGTCAACCGCTCAAAAAGAGCCAACCAAAGGCAGATTGCGTGATGTTTTCTCTCAAAAAATTAGGCCTGCCTCGAGGAGGTTAGCAAGGTTGGTACTACACTACTACAAAACCTAAACGAGTCCCTGTTCTTCTAAGTGATATTGATACACTTCCACAGATTCATACTTTGTAGAGATAACCTCACTAAACAGAGGGAATATGAAGATAATGCTGGTTGACTCATAGCATAGTCAAACCTTGCGTATTCTCTTACCAACTGAACACAAACAGAGAGATCGTCTGTGCATCCAAAACGAGGTAATCAAGCAGTTTCGGTACAGTAAAAATGGAAGTTGGCTTGTGCAGCCATTTTTCAGTATCATAATCGCAACACAAGGTTACAAACTCACCCCATTAAATACAGCGTGTAACAAAAAGAATCATCCTATTTTTTTAAAAAAAATCATAACTATTATGTTATTTGAGATAAGTGCGTGAACGACGTACTGTTGGAAAAAGCAAACTCCCGAGTTTTACATGGTTCCCGCTAGGTAGCACCAATGTACACCCGCTTCAGTTCTAGAAAAACGGTGTCAGGACAATAGAAATCATTTTATGTTCTATGCTTTGCGCAGTGCAGCTCAGAAACAACTGCTGAGCGTGACTATAGCACTATGTATGCTGTGGATCCTCCTACAGCACAGTGCATTGCCATGAACAATTCCAAGAAACAGGTTGTTTGTGTATAGGCAAATCTCCGGGCCGTCCCCGATAATCTGACACAAGTCTCGAACGCATCCACCATAGTTTCACAAGGAGTCCGCAGAAATCCCTTCTTTGTGCAGCAGCTCGACAACTCAGCAAACCCCCGATATCCGTCTGGCGTGTGTTGCGTCGACGTTTAAACATGAAACCAAACAAAATTCACGTACTGCACTCTCTTCGTGAAGGTAACAAACAATAATGAATGAACTGAAACATCGCATAACAGAAGCTATGGAAGCTGTAAATCAAGACATGCTCGCTGCAGACATGTATACCACACTGACATATGCCATGGATCTCAAGGGGGCATATTGGCCACCTATGAAAACGCATGAAAAAAACTTTTTGAGTTCCCAGTTCATCAGAAAACAAAATTCATTGTATTTGTTTATTAGTTTCAGAAATATAGACGTGCCAAATCGGATGATTCTTTTTGATACACACTATATTAGCCACCCCCTTATAAAACCAATCTGGTCGTTTTGGAGCGGTGTAGATGCTTTAGAACTGATATGAGGCGGTGTTGTGACCTTGCACAAACGATCTAAATCATACACTGACGGGGAAAAAAAATTGCAACACCAAGAAAGATTTCTTCGACGTAAATGAAAGTTGGTAGGATTGCTTCTACATCTGAAAGATGATGTCTATTTAGATTTCGCGCCAGTCGCAAAAGAGTGGCGCTAGAAGCGCCACTACGAGGATTCAAATCTGTTTTGCTTTAAATACTCTCCGTAACGGTCGTCAGCGTTAGTTACGTTTGAGATTGGACCTGGTGAGTCGACATTAATCAAGAATGCCTTTAAGGCGACAAAGACGCCATTGGCAGGACCTTACTGAGTTCGAACGATGTCGAGTAATAGGACCATGAGAAGCAGGAAGTTCCTTCTGCAATACTGCACTGTATTCGTATGTGGTTGCTGGGCGGTTGTCACAAGAAAGTGCAGTCGCAGGAAGACCAGTCTCCGGACGGCCACGTGACTCTACGGAGATAGAAGACTATGGTATTTGGTATGTGGCTACGATGAATCGTTCTGCATCTGCAGCAGCAATTTGAGCAGCAGTTGGCAGCACAGTGACACAACGAACTGTTACGTCAACCACAGCTCCGAGCCAGACGCCCTGCATTTGTGCATTCCACTGACCTCAAACCAACGCCATTGGTGACTTCAGTCGTGTCAAACGAGAGCTGATTAGAGGGCAACGTGGAGATTTGTTGTGTTTTCTGATGAAACCTGTTTATGCCACGGTGCCAGTGAAGGCCGTATGTTGATTTAAAGGAGGCCAGTTGTGAGTCTGCAACCAACCTGTCTGCGTGCCAGACACACTGGACCTACACCTGGAATTGTGGTCTGGCTTGCAATTTCGTATGACAGCAGGAGCACTCTCATGGTTATCCCGTGCACCCTGACTGCAATCCGATGATTCGACCTGCTATGCTGCCATTCATGAATAACATTCCAGGGGGTGTTTTCCAACAGGATAACGCTTGTCAACATACCGCTGTTGTAACCTGTATGCTCTACAGAGTGTCGACACGTTGCCTTGGCCTGCTCGATCACCAGATCTGTCTCCAATCGAGCAGATATGGGACATTATCGGACGACAATTCCGGTCATCCACAAACAGCATTAACAGACGCTGTATTAGCCCGCCAAGAGCAACAGGCATGGAACTGCATCCCACAAACTGACATCCCCTACCTGTAAAACAATGCCTGTATGTTTGCGTGCTTGCCTTTAATATTCTAGCGGTTACACCGGTTATTAATGTCCCACCTGATGAAATCTTGCTTAGATAGTATCTGAAGTTCCATGCGGCTTTTCGTGGATGATGCTGTAGTATACAGTGAAGTTGTAGCTTTAGAAAATTGCAGCGAAATGCAGGGAGATCTGCAGTGGATAGGCACTTGGTGCAGGGAGTGGCAACTGAACCTTAACATAGACAAATGTAATGTATTCCAAATACATAGAAAGAAGGATCCTTTATTGTACGATTATATGATAGCGGAAGAAACACTGGTAGCAGTTACTTCTGTAAAATATCTGGGAGTATGCGTACGGAACGATTTGAAGTGGAATGATCATATAAAATTAATTGTTGGTAAGGCGGGTGCCAGGTTGAGATTCATTGGAAGAGTCCTTAAAAAATGTAGTCCATCAACAAAGGAGATGGCTTACAAAACACTCTTTCGACCTATACTTGAGTACTGCTCATCAGTGTGGGATCCTTACCAGGTCGGGGTGACAGAGGAGATAGAGAAGGTCCAAGGAAGAGCGGCGCGTTTCGTCACAGGATTATTTGGTAAGCATGGTAGCGCTACGGAGATGTTTAGCAAGCTCAAGTGGCAGACTCTGCAAGAGAGGCGCTCTGCATCGCAGTGTAGCTTGCTGACCAGGTTTCGATAGATGCGTTTCTGGATGAGGTATCGAATATATTGCTTCCCTCTACTTATACCTCCCGAAGAGATCACGAAGGTAAAGTTAGAGAGATTCGAGCGCGCACGGAGACTATCCGGCAGTCGTTCTTCCCGCGAAACATACGGGAGTGGAAGCCGGATACCAGTGTGGGAAAGAATGACAATTTATTTATTTAATTGATCACATGTGAACTCCCACAAAATAAATCCCTACATCCAGTTTGGTGAGATCTGTGAAATGAATGAATGTATGGTCGTCTGCTAACCGCAGATAGTGAATGTGAATATATGATCATCTTTGAGACGATCCTTTGGCCACCTTTGGTGGGACCAAAGAGATGAAATTTACCTGAGCTTTGAGCGCCTGAAATGTGGCTGACCAATACGGTAGCAAGGTGCTCCCCCACTTCAGCAGAGGTGCGAGAGGACCTCAAGAACGGCCATGTTTCGGCACTCTGGCGCTGGATCTTGTGCTGTTAAGACCGGTTTTAGTTGTGCTCCGTAAAGACAAAAGAGTGGAGACATGGTATGCATGTGGAATATTTAAGAGTAGTTTGAAATAATAATTTCTCTATTTCAGGAACTTTTGTGGGGAGAATTAAATGTCAGGCAGGTAATATTAATGGGATTGTAGTAATCTTCGGAAGTGACCAACAGTCACAATGAAACCACGTGTAGCAATAAGTTGAAATACCTCCGTGTCCTTAAGTTAAGCTGAATTACTAGCGTGTGTACAATAAGTTGAAATATTTAAGAAATAGCGTGTGTACCATAAGTTGAAATATTTAAGAAATGGCGTGTGCAGGACTTGAAATTAGAGACGAGTACTTCCACGTGGTGAGTACTGTGTGAGTCTCAATCTGTGTATGAGACAAAGGATAAAGAGAAGTACTCGTCCATGGTATCAGTTGAGGACTCGCGTGTGTGATGAATATGTTCTTAATATTACTTTGCGTGATATGATTCCGTGTGGCGCTAGATTCAAACTCTGAGAGAGAAGCAAGGTGAGTCGGCCGTCTATCCAGCAACGCCACTTGGCTTGCATTGCACAGGAAGACGTGCAAATATATCCAGAGTTCATAGAAGAAAGTAGAATTACAAAGTGGGGCAGTGTCGTGTGAAACTGGGATAAATACTAATTGAAGTGGAAAAGCTGAAAGTGATAGTGTTGTGACTATTTAGTGTTTTGTATTCCATGTCGTAGTGTGGTGTATGTCATGTAATTTGGGTATGTGTGGTTTGCATGGGAGAGTAGCAAGGTAGTTTCAAAAGATTAGTGGGTTATGCCTGTTCCTTCGGTACCGCTCGGTCTGGAGGAAAGTTTCGTGATGATGATTGTGAGAGTCGAAGTGTGAGGTATAATAAAAGATCCACCATCCTACCTAGAAAGTGCACTGTAGCATTAAATAATTACGAGACCATAATATAGAGATTCACCAATGTAAAGCCATGGGCACTGGGCGGAATTTCTCATGTGTTATTGTTGTAGGTTATAGAATTTGTGTGTTTAGGTTATAGAGTTTATCGGAATAAATAAGATAGTGAAAAGAGAAATGTTGGTGGACTTTTCCTTCGAATTGTATGTTGCCGTGATGTCCCGAATTTATAATGTGTGCGCCATTCATATTCAGTGCGGTGGCTACGTGTTGATAAAAGCCGTTAAATAAAAGACAAAAAGAAAATGTGATATTGCCAGTGCGTGGTGAACAGAGTTCTGTAAATCACTGATAGTCAGATGTGCGTTTCCGTTGCGTATTATTCATACAGGAGGATAATTTGTAACTTCATTGTGAGTACGAGAGTTCATGTTACTCGATAAATAAGAACGAATCCACTCGCTTGGCAGACCACTCATCTTGCAGGCCTGACTGCTTGATGCCATAGTATGAGCAAGGCATGTGGGTGCCTCTCAAAGTACTTTCCAGAAATTTTCTTACATTAATTATTTATTGTGTTACGACTTTGTTCCGTCATAGTAGCAATGAAGTGGTATGTATTTGCCAATCTGTTGAATAGAATAAGCGCAGTAAGGTGAATTGACTTGCATGGCAGAATGGCAGAGCTCTCTCGCGTTTGGACGTTTACACGACCACCCCACGAATGAAGTTGGACGATATGCGGGTGTAGCAACGCAGATTCTCCATTGTATTTACAAGGAATAGTATACTGCTCGCAGATACGTAGCGCAGCGTAGGAAAAGCTGTCGTAAGAAGTTACTTACCGACTCACGCCGGACACGTGTGTCCCTCTATGAATGAGACTCGGTTTCAGACCTGACATAAATGCCTGCTGTCAGTGAATGAACGTCCGTATTAACTAGTTTCCGAGTAAATATTATGAAAGTAAGTATATTCAATGGTCGTTTGGATTCCGATGCCTCGAAAGAGCTCATTTCTCAAAACGGCACATAAAGATGCATGTCTTAAATGGGCCAAGCAGCACAGAAACCGGTCAGTAGCTGGCTGGAGTTGTATAATGTGGTCCGACAAGTTGAGATTTTACCTCTTTCATATCTAGTGCACCGTTTGCTCAAGTAAGTTTCGATCCCACAGCGTGTCGAAGCTGTTTCAACGGTCTCAACGAACAAGTCTTGTTCTAATCAAGGACGCAGGAGACTTTACTAGGGCAAAAATTCTATCGATAGATCACCAATGATCTGCAGAAGTTTCTAAACAGAAGTATTCCCGTCGAGAAATAATTCTTTAGTAATAGCAACTCCGCTGTTATATTACACATTATCGCTTCATAGATTCTACATAATAAAATGTATTTGTTTCGAATCATACTTCACTTTCCCTATATTGCACAGCGAACAGCTGCTGACACAGTTTTTCTGATTTAAAATGCTCATACATATACAATGATGTAATTTCTCACACTACAGCATGATTTTTCCGTACAGTACTTTAATCATAGAGATGAAATCTATCTGAGGAAAAGTTAGAGACCCATAGAAATAATATATTCGATTCACTGAGAATCACTGAGAATGTTTCTGCTACGGTTCATCCGTTCTAGTGGCGCACGTATGGATGAATTACAGATGTTGAGGTAAAATAGAAAACTGTTTAAAGTTGCTCAGAGGCTACTGACGTGATTCGATATCTGCACGGTACAGATGTGTGAAGTGTTGCTTGCTTTTTCAAGGAGCGGATTTTCCAAGGACACTGGAGGGACGAAGCAATCCAAACGAAAGGAAAAGAGTACATTTTCAAGAAGGGTCGTTGCACAGACGCAAAAAAAAAGTTCAAATATGTGTGAAATCTTATGGGACGTAACTGCTAAGGTCATCAGTCCCTAAGCTTACACACTACTTAACCTAAATTATCCTAAGGACAAACACACACACCCATGCCCGAGGGAGGACTCGAACCTCCGCCGGGACCAGCCGTGCCCAGATGCCTATGAGGATAGACATATATTGTTCATGTAAAAATATTGTAAAATTATGGAATACAAATGTTTGCAAATTTTGACCGTTTTAGAGACCAATGACTTGATGAACATCGATCTCGTAGAACTCAGCTCTCTTTGTTAGATCCAGGTGGTAGGTGTTCAGTACAGTTCTGCATTGCAATCTTGTAACAGAGTTCCAAGTTATAGCTTTTGCGACTGGCTTGACGACTTCCTGGTAGAGAGAACTCATCTCGTCGTTACAAGTGATCTGTTGTATGAAGTTTCCAAATGTCGTGCTCACATGTGGATGCTGTGAGAGATCACTCTAGGCAGAAAAATCCAGAGATCACGGACCTTGGAAGTGAAGTACAGGTCCTGCTCAACTAATCCATCTCGAATTATACTGGTACTTTACATGCCGTCCTACATCATCAGCAAAATGTACATGTGCCACATCACATATGTACCACTTTCCCCACTCATGAGCGAAATTTGAGGCCAGTTAAATGGATACTTAAATGAAAAGCTTTTATTTCAAATGTTTTAGAAAACGAGTAATACTTCATACTCAAGTCACTGGCGGGCGGGCGCATAATCACAATTTGGAATCATCTAGAAAATGACTCTCATGCGTATCTATGTTTACTGTCAATTTCCACCATCAAATGTGATATACCCTGTAAAGGGCGTGCATTCGGGACAAACTAAGTGAAAATACCATATGAAGTTAGTCGCACAAAAGAATATAATAGATAAACAGGAATAATAAGAGTAAGCCATGCGAGAAGAAGCTACCTAACAAAACCATCATTCTTGAGGATTGCTTGGGGGTCTGAGACACTTCCTATGTGTTAATAGATGTCCAGAGAAGTGGACCACGCCTCATCATAGGTTCGTGTAGTTAGCGGATAGGTATCACGGAGGTGTTTATCCAATTCCAGCGGCAGAAGCTGTAAGAGAGGAATACTGTTATGTTTTGATAACACAAGTTCCAAAACGAGTCATGAAATGCAGTACTTCCTCATTTATACACCTCGAGAAACGATCATGACGAGGAATCCAGAGAAATTCGGGTTCATATACAATCACCCATGGTCTACGGGTAGCGTCTTTGTTTAATAATTAAGAAATTGTCAGTCCCGGGTTCAACTTCCGCCACCGCTTAAATTTTGAATAGGTCATCAGCAGTGGCGGCCGAAGACTTCCGGCATAAAAAGTCGCCCTCATTCTGCCAACGGCCTTGTCAGAGAGGGCGAAGGAACTGACAGAAATTCAGGGCACTCTCTTGACCTTTCGGTGGGAAACTGGTTCTAAAAGCGGGGTAATCAGCACTGATCAACGGCGTGAGGATGGAGATGGCAATGGAAACCATTCCTTTGAAGACATATAATATGTATCCACAGGTCATGTGCCCTGTAATTGAAAAAGTGTCACGATGATCTCTCCATCGGCAGAAGATTCCAGACTAGTTCCCCATTCCAGTGTCTGGCAGGGGACTGCTAAGGCGGAGGTGACCATGAGAAAAAGATTGAATAACCAACGAAAGAATAGCATTCTATGAGACAGGGTGTATAAAGTCTGAAGACTGAAATTGGTAGAGAAGCTATAAAACCTGAAAAGCTAAATACTAAGACTCAATGCAGATATAGTGAGGGTTCAGTGTATGGTAATATCAACAGCGGCAGAAAATGGTTTAACGGGAGAAGGATTCGTTATGAATAACTAGGTAGGGCAGAGAGTGAGGTACTCTGAACAGTAATATGTGGTCTGATCAGAATCCACAGCAAACCGACAACGATAGTTCAGTCTACATGCCGACGTCGTTGGCCGAAGATGAAGAGAGGGAGAAAGTGTACGACGATACTGAACTGGTAATCAGTACGTAAAGGGAGATGACAATCTAATAGTCATGGGGCACTGGAAAGCGGTTGTGAGGGAATGAGCATAAGGAAGGGTTACGGGAGAAGAGAGAGAGAGAGAGGAAAGATTAATTGAGTTCTGCAGCAAATTTCCACTAGTAATAGCGAATACACTGTTCCAGAATCACAAGAGGAGGACGTACACTTGGGAAGGCCGGGAGACACGGAAAGATTTCAGTTAGCTTACATCATGGGTATGCAGAGATTCTGAAATTAGGTATTGGGTTGTAAGGCAGATTAGGCTCAGATCACAATATACTCATAGTAGTTATGAAGAGAAGAGTGAAATTTAAGAAACTCGTCAGGAAGAACTAATGCGCAAAGAAGCGGGTTACGGAAGTACTAACGAATGAAGAGTTACGCTTGAAGTTCTCTGAGGCTATAGATACCGCAGTATCTATAGGAGTAGCTCAGTAGGCACTTCAAATGAAGGGGAATGGGCATCTTCTCTAATAAGGGCAATCGCGGAAGTTGGAAAGAAAACCGACGGTCCAAAGAATGTAACTGCGAAGAAACCATGAGCAGCAGAAGAAATATTTCACTTAATCGATGAAAGAAGGAGGTACAAAAAGGTTCAAGGAAATCCAGGAAAACAGACAAGCAAGTCCCTTGGGAATGAAATGAGCAGGAAGTGCAGGAACACTAAGGCGAAATGGCTGCATGAAAAATGTGAAGAAATTTGGAAATATGTGGTAATTTCCTACGAGACCAAACTGCTGAGGTCATCGCCCCCTAGGCTTACACATTACGTAATGTAACTTAAAGTAACTTACGCTGAGGACAAAACACACACACCCCTACCCAAGGGAGGACTCAAACCTCCGACGGGGTGTGCCGCTTGAACCGTGGCAAGGCGCCTCATAACGTGCGGCTACCCCGCGCGGCAGTGTGAAGAAATCAGAAACTACTGTCGGAAGGACTGACTCAGTATGTAGAAAAGTCAAAACAGCCTTCGCTAAAACTAAAAACAATGGGAATACCACTGTTAAATACGGAGGAGAGAGCGGATAGGTGTAAAGAATACACTGAAGGCATCTATGAGGGGGCGGCCTTGTCTGATTACGTGACAGAAGAAGAAATAGGGGAACCAGTATTAGACTCAGAATTTAAAAGAGCTCTGTAAGACTTAGAGTCAAATAAGGCAGAAAACACAGATAACATCTCATATAAATTTGTAAAATCGTTGGTGGAAGTGGTAACAAAACGATTACTGACGTTTGTGTGTACAATGTATAATTCTGGTGGTATATCATCTGACATTCGGAAAAATATCATCCACACCATTCCGCATATTGCAAGAGCCAACAAGCGCAAAAGTTATCGCAAAATCAACTTAACAGCTGATGCGTCCAAGACCCTGACAAGAATAATGTACGGAAGAATGGAAAAGAGAACTGAGAATGTCTTACGTGATGAGTTAGGTTCTAGGAAAGGTAAACCCACTAGAGAGGTAATTTTGATTCGTGGTTGATAATGGAAGCATAGGATTTAACTATGAAGTGTTTGTTCTGTACTAGTTAATATCTTTGAATTGTCAGAGGGAAAGTGGAAAGTAAAGATTCGGAAGCCGATTTATGTTGAAATTGCCTCGGATGTGGTTTCGGCTGTAATATCGTGCTCTTGTATTATGGAATGGCTCGGAAATGATTAATACGTCGCCAAGAAGAAATCTGAAAAGAGCCTTAAAATGCAAGAGGTGAGACCAGATAGCCGCCACGTGCTTGCCACCATTATTGCGCCACTGCTCCACTAACTTCAGGAAATCTGATATGTATTTTAGTATGGACCATCACATTTGTGTGTTTTTTTCAATAATAATTTCAGTGATAAAAATATGTGTTTGAACTTTGAAATTGTCCTGATCATGAAACCTATGCAGAGTCCTATCCTAAATGTGCTAAAGACCGAGTATCATTTTTCTGAATAGTCAGTGATATGTTTCTACTTTAAATGTGCCAAAGTTTCAGTGCTAAAGTACATAAATGATGCTAGTTAAACCACCTGCTTCACAGGTGATAAAAGAGGATGAAAGAGGCAAATACTTTGAACTTTGATAAAACTTAACTTCGTTCTGACTATTACTAAGAACTAATTTCTGAAGTTTTATTTGAAAATATTAATTCAGTAAATTGCTATATAGTGTCGAAATATAAAAAAAAATTAAATGGGGTTCGAAATCCACATTAGTGTAATGTAATTGTCTCTGAAATAGTTACAGAATTTACCTAAAGAGTAAATGATAGTTTATGGGCCCCGCTATATTCTTCTCTATAATGAGAAAGTTAAACTAAATATTGCTATTACTAAAGGAATCTGAAGTATTTCCATAAAAGAGAGAGTATAAAAAAGTGTTTGTACAATGTTATTTTATTTCATTTGTGATGTTTATGTGTTAGTTAAACCAGAACCCAGGTCATGCTTCACTTAATCTCGTAATGTCTTTGATTACATTCTGATGATGAATTAATTAATGATTGAGATAATAATTATTATCAATAGGAGTAAAATGTCATTTATCTTTCTGTGATTGCCAATTTATGCAAATGATAACTACCGATATACACTGTTCAGTTCGTCTGGTAGTCGTGTGTGTTCATTGCACTTTACAAATAGAAAAAGAATGAAAGTCCCTTTTACAAAATTATATTTAAATTCTTTCAACTTAATGTTCCAAAATTATTATGGCTAATTAGGCTGGCGACCGTTTATTATTCCATTCACGAAAGCTTTCACTACTTTCATTAAATCCAAAATTAAAGTCATTCTACTAATTGCCATTTATACGGAATTCATGTTCGATACCCTCTGTCCATTAGGCAAACACACGGGCAAACTTCAAAATTTCTCCCAGAGGGTAACACTTATTGTATGTTAACGTGATATTTGGCATAACGTACGTACATAGGTGTTATATAAGGTACGCATGTCAGATCCCACGTTTACTGGACAGTTTTTTCTTCGTTTGGTCCGTACTGTCTACTCCCAAAAATAGAAAGTAAAGAGCTTCCAGTACAAGAGTGTGTTTCACAGTATCTAACATGAACAAACATTCATAGCTCATTTAAGGACTCATGCTTTTTAGACAGTTTTTTTCCTTACGAGTATCTTTGAAACTTTCTCAGTTTAGTTCTGGTCCAACATGTATAATAGGGTACCGCTAAAAACTCTGTTCACCAAGTGATATTATTTCCATCTTATGGACGAATCATCATGAACAGCATCAACAGCTGCGGCAGAAGAGCAGCCCAGAGCGGCTGCAGCAACAACAGAGCGGAAGCCGTGGGCCGTGGGCCGTGTCCCGCCACCCGTGTAACCAGAAGCAGGATGACGGGGGCCGGCTTGTGGCGGCGCTCCTCACCGACAGTAACGATGCTCCCACTGGTCAGTGGAGTCGACCAACGTGGGAGCCGAAGGACAACGGGACGAGGCAAATACAGCCACAACATCTACCACTGCGCCCAATGAGCTGCCAGATGTGTCTGAGGACCAGGGAGTGGAGAGTGCATTGTGGGACGTGGCAGGCAAAAAGCTGATGTTATTACTGTTTACAATCTGTTTCAGTTAGTATAGTGTGTACTAGGGAACACTAACAGTGGTAGACAGAAATATGGAAATTGGTGTAGTTTTTTCTCTTAATAGTAGAAACAGCTATTGTGGTGGCAAGTAGTATTGTTTTGGGTGTAATAATGCGTGTCGTATTACTATTTTTCAAAAACAGACATAATGTCTATTGGGATAACAGCAATCAGTGATTTTATGTTACTTTAAATCCGTCTTGATTGCAAATTTTTTTATTATTCATATGACCGGTTTCGGTTCATTCAGAACCATCTTCAGATCTGTAAAAATAATTATACTAATTTACTATTTCACGAAAGCAAATCTTTTTCATCCTATCTTATCAACATCAAATGCACCAGAACGTACCTGATATTTAAGTTACAGGAGTAACCCGTCCAATTCAGCAACTTTCACATGCTACGTCACATAAAATTGGTTGGCAGAGTGCACGTCATTTATATTAATTATGACACTATTACCGACAGCTGGCGTCTGGTACATTTGTTACATTCCATTTGCACATACTGTATTCAGTAGATCTTTTTTATATTAAAAATATTTAATTAAAATATATAGATGTCAAAGCTAAAATCTGTACTTGTCAGGATTAAAAAACAGTAAAATTATCATTTTTATACGATCTAACAGGCATAGGGCGATTTATATATCTATGGTGCTGGTGTGAACTTGTTTTCTTCTACGGTCTGCTTCCGTGGTTCCCGCCACTTTGGTGTTGTGCCGCGGCCGCTCAGTCGTCTGCTGTCCATCGCCGCGGGCAAGAGGGCCGCACAGGAGGGCCCCGTCAACGACGCCAGGCGTTGCACGCGTCTTCCGGCTTCTCCACCGCGCACCATCTCTCATCCCTCGGCCTGGATCTCCATACGCAACAGTTGTCATCTTAGTAGGTCGTCATAAATGCTAAAATAGGCGTTATGATTGAATTCGCTTTGTTCGTTGAGGATTAAATCCGGGTCTTTATTTTTATGGGTGTATATTTCGATCTCTTCTAAAATGTTAAGGAACCGTCCCTTGTGAGCTCTATGCAGGATGTCTAAGTTGTTTTCAATATTCGTGACTGAGTGCTTTGTCGCAGCCATATGCGCCCCAAAAGCTGTTTTGTTTTGAGAGTAGGTGTGCTCCCTGAATCTGGTTTCAAAGTTCCTACCAGTCTGCCCTATATATTGTTTACAGCAGTCATTACATTTGATTTTATATACACCTGAATCCTGAAATTTATTCCTACTATTACATATTCTATGCCGGAGCTTCAATTTTAACGTGTTATTTGTTCGGAACCCTATTTTAACGTCGGATTTACGAAAGCATCTTACAATTTTGTCTGCAATTCTTCCATTGTAAGTGAGAGCTACATATTTTTTCTTGTTGTTCCTCTTAACTGCTACTTGCCTTCCTTCTGTTTGTTCCATTTGCCTCTTCTTTATCTTCCTATAAATATTCATCACCTGCTTACATGTATATCCGTTCGCTACGGCCACTTGTTTTAAAATACTTAACTCCTTTTCTACTTCGTGTTGGCTTAGTGGCAATCTTAGTAGCCTGTATACCATCGAAGTAAAATATGCCCATTTGTATCGCGGTGGGTGACAAGAGCGCTCGTTGATAACTAGATCTGTACACGTAGGTTTTCTGAATATGCTAAATTCATGCTTCCCATTTTTCTTTATTAGTGTTAAATCTAAGTAATCTATACGGTTGTTTTCTTCAAATTCCATGGTGAATCTAATTTTCGGGTGTTGAGAGCTCATTTTTTGTGCTAAGTTTTCGATATCATTTTTATCTCCTTTGTATAATAAAATGGAGTCGTCCACATATCTCCTGTAATATACAATTTTCTCAGCGATATTGGGATTTTCATCAAAGAATTTGTTTTCTAAGTGATTTACAAAAATGTCAGCCAGCGTCCCAGCTAAACTGTTCCCCATTGCCAGCCCGTCTTTCTGTTGATAAATGTTACCATTGAAAGTAAAGTAGTTGAACGACAAGACATGTTCCAACATTTCCACTAGTTCAATCACTTCCCCCAGTGCCAATTTACCATGAGTGAGGAGATTGTTCTTAATGATCTCAATCGTTTCTTTTACGGGAATGTTTGTGTACAGATTGGTGATATCCAATGAAGCTAGTGACGCATTCTGAGGTATAAGTACGTCTTTAAATTGCTCGACAAATTCGTAGCTGTTGCTAATGTTGAAAGTCCGACGATATGTATATGCCGCCCTCAATCTGTTATTTAGCTCTTTATTTAATTTATAACTTGGGCTGCTGGTGTTATTAACGATTGGGCGAATCGATTTTTCAACTTTATGGAGCTTTATTTGTGATCGTAATTCGGGGATTCGCGGATTCATTACTTTCAGTTTAAACTTTTCCTCCTCTGTGAATAGAAACACACTGTTATCTATTTGTTTCCTTATTTCTGTTTGAAATTTCTTGGTTGGATCTTTCTTGACTTCTACTATTCCGTTTTCCATAAAGAACTTTTCAGTTTTCTCTATATAGTCTGTATCGTGTATTAAAACCATAGTGCCGCCCTTATCTGCCTTTGTGACGATAGCCTTACGTGATTCTAACTTCTTATTCAAGCCCTTAAGAGTTAGTAGTTCGTTTCTGTTCTTGTGAGCAGAGTGCATTTCATCTATAATCGACTTCTTTACTTTAATTGCCGTGTTTGTCTGTTCGTATCTATTCATATTTGCGATATCACATGCAATTTTCACTTCTGCGACAGTCTTTTTTATTGTATTTGAGTTAATTGCGGGATTTAGGTTATATTGCAGGCCTTTATTTAAAAGATTCTGCTCATCTTTTGTTAATTCTATCTCAGTTAAGTTCACGACCCTCTCACAAAAAGTATGCAACTTTTTATACGCCGTTTCGTTATCAGTATTAAAATCTACACCTAGGTTGAAAAGCTTCTTCTGATGTCTGTTTAGAGTTAATTCTCGCTCCCTGCCAATTCTATTTTCAATCTCTCTGCATACGTATGTGAACTGTAATGGAGATAAAATGTCACCTAAAATCAAGTGAAGATTAAAAGCTTCTCTATTTAACTTGTCTTTCATTTTATATGCTTCTCGAATTTGAGTTTTAATCCATAATACTTCACTTTTACGTTTTACTATTTGTGCTATGTTTGACATATTCCTGATTTTTACTTTTGCGTAGTTAGGAGTAATCCCTGCGTCTAAGCATGTTTTGTTAAATTTTATTTTCAAGTTTTCTTTCATTATCTTTGTCCTAATACGTAAGAACTTCGTAATGTATCCCGAAGCCTGACGTGGCACAAACTTTGCAAAAACAGACATAATGTCTATTGGGATAACAGCAATCAGTGATTTTATGTTACTTTAAATCCGTCTTGATTGCAAATTTTTTTTATTATTCATATGACCGGTTTCGGTTCATTCAGAACCATCTTCAGATCTGTAAAAATAATTATACTAATTTACTATTTCACGAAAGCAAATCTTTTTCATCCTATCTTATCAACATCAAATGCACCAGAACGTACCTGATATTTAAGTTACAGGAGTAACCCGTCCAATTCAGCAACTTTCACATGCTACGTCACATAAAATTGGTTGGCAGAGTGCACGTCATTTATATTAATTATGACACTATTACCGACAGCTGGCGTCTGGTACATTTGTTACATTCCATTTGCACATACTGTATTCAGTAGATCTTTTTTATATTAAAAATATTTAATTAAAATATATAGATGTCAAAGCTAAAATCTGTACTTGTCAGGATTAAAAAACAGTAAAATTATCATTTTTATACGATCTAACAGGCATAGGGCGATTTATATATCTATGGTGCTGGTGTGAACTTGTTTTCTTCTACGGTCTGCTTCCGTGGTTCCCGCCACTTTGGTGTTGTGCCGCGGCCGCTCAGTCGTCTGCTGTCCATCGCCGCGGGCAAGAGGGCCGCACAGGAGGGCCCCGTCAACGACGCCAGGCGTTGCACGCGTCTTCCGGCTTCTCCACCGCGCACCATCTCTCATCCCTCGGCCTGGATCTCCATACGCAACAGTTGTCATCTTAGTAGGTCGTCATAAATGCTAAAATAGGCGTTATGATTGAATTCGCTTTGTTCGTTGAGGATTAAATCCGGGTCTTTATTTTTATGGGTGTATATTTCGATCTCTTCTAAAATGTTAAGGAACCGTCCCTTGTGAGCTCTATGCAGGATGTCTAAGTTGTTTTCAATATTCGTGACTGAGTGCTTTGTCGCAGCCATATGCGCCCCAAAAGCTGTTTTGTTTTGAGAGTAGGTGTGCTCCCTGAATCTGGTTTCAAAGTTCCTACCAGTCTGCCCTATATATTGTTTACAGCAGTCATTACATTTGATTTTATATACACCTGAATCCTGAAATTTATTCCTACTATTACATATTCTATGCCGGAGCTTCAATTTTAACGTGTTATTTGTTCGGAACCCTATTTTAACGTCGGATTTACGAAAGCATCTTACAATTTTGTCTGCAATTCTTCCATTGTAAGTGAGAGCTACATATTTTTTCTTGTTGTTCCTCTTAACTGCTACTTGCCTTCCTTCTGTTTGTTCCATTTGCCTCTTCTTTATCTTCCTATAAATATTCATCACCTGCTTACATGTATATCCGTTCGCTACGGCCACTTGTTTTAAAATACTTAACTCCTTTTCTACTTCGTGTTGGCTTAGTGGCAATCTTAGTAGCCTGTATACCATCGAAGTAAAATATGCCCATTTGTATCGCGGTGGGTGACAAGAGCGCTCGTTGATAACTAGATCTGTACACGTAGGTTTTCTGAATATGCTAAATTCATGCTTCCCATTTTTCTTTATTAGTGTTAAATCTAAGTAATCTATACGGTTGTTTTCTTCAAATTCCATGGTGAATCTAATTTTCGGGTGTTGAGAGCTCATTTTTTGTGCTAAGTTTTCGATATCATTTTTATCTCCTTTGTATAATAAAATGGAGTCGTCCACATATCTCCTGTAATATACAATTTTCTCAGCGATATTGGGATTTTCATCAAAGAATTTGTTTTCTAAGTGATTTACAAAAATGTCAGCCAGCGTCCCAGCTAAACTGTTCCCCATTGCCAGCCCGTCTTTCTGTTGATAAATGTTACCATTGAAAGTAAAGTAGTTGAACGACAAGACATGTTCCAACATTTCCACTAGTTCAATCACTTCCCCCAGTGCCAATTTACCATGAGTGAGGAGATTGTTCTTAATGATCTCAATCGTTTCTTTTACGGGAATGTTTGTGTACAGATTGGTGATATCCAATGAAGCTAGTGACGCATTCTGAGGTATAAGTACGTCTTTAAATTGCTCGACAAATTCGTAGCTGTTGCTAATGTTGAAAGTCCGACGATATGTATATGCCGCCCTCAATCTGTTATTTAGCTCTTTATTTAATTTATAACTTGGGCTGCTGGTGTTATTAACGATTGGGCGAATCGATTTTTCAACTTTATGGAGCTTTATTTGTGATCGTAATTCGGGGATTCGCGGATTCATTACTTTCAGTTTAAACTTTTCCTCCTCTGTGAATAGAAGCTCCGGCATAGAATATGTAATAGTAGGAATAAATTTCAGGATTCAGGTGTATATAAAATCAAATGTAATGACTGCTGTAAACAATATATAGGGCAGACTGGTAGGAACTTTGAAACCAGATTCAGGGAGCACACCTACTCTCAAAACAAAACAGCTTTTGGGGCGCATATGGCTGCGACAAAGCACTCAGTCACGAATATTGAAAACAACTTAGACATCCTGCATAGAGCTCACAAGGGACGGTTCCTTAACATTTTAGAAGAGATCGAAATATACACCCATAAAAATAAAGACCCGGATTTAATCCTCAACGAACAAAGCGAATTCAATCATAACGCCTATTTTAGCATTTATGACGACCTACTAAGATGACAACTGTTGCGTATGGAGATCCAGGCCGAGGGATGAGAGATGGTGCGCGGTGGAGAAGCCGGAAGACGCGTGCAACGCCTGGCGTCGTTGACGGGGCCCTCCTGTGCGGCCCTCTTGCCCGCGGCGATGGACAGCAGACGACTGAGCGGCCGCGGCACAACACCAAAGTGGCGGGAACCACGGAAGCAGACCGTAGAAGAAAACAAGTTCACACCAGCACCATAGATATATAAATCGCCCTATGCCTGTTAGATCGTATAAAAATGATAATTTTACTGTTTTTTAATCCTGACAAGTACAGATTTTAGCTTTGACATCTATATATTTTAATTAAATATTTTTAATATAAAAAAGATCTACTGAATACAGTATGTGCAAATGGAATGTAACAAATGTACCAGACGCCAGCTGTCGGTAATAGTGTCATAATTAATATAAATGACGTGCACTCTGCCAACCAATTTTATGTGACGTAGCATGTGAAAGTTGCTGAATTGGACGGGTTACTCCTGTAACTTAAATATCAGGTACGTTCTGGTGCATTTGATGTTGATAAGATAGGATGAAAAAGATTTGCTTTCGTGAAATAGTAAATTAGTATAATTATTTTTACAGATCTGAAGATGGTTCTGAATGAACCGAAACCGGTCATATGAATAATAAAAAAATTTGCAATCAAGACGGATTTAAAGTAACTGTATTACTATTTGCCGATCCATACGAATAAAGGAATGCTGTTGGCTCTGAGTACTATGGGACTTAAGATCTATGGTCATCAGTCCCCTAGAACTTAGAACTACTTAAACCTAACTAACCTAAGGACATCAGACAACACCCAGTCATCACGGGAATGCTGATGTTAGTAACAGTTTGCGTAAGAATAATTAAGGCCTATGTTTAAATTATAGGTAAGAGGCCGCAAAGAAATAATCACATCTTCTCACTCCACGAGACGCTATTGTGGAGTTACATAATCTTAGAAACGATTCGTAACTCCGTGAGTAAGATATGTTCGTCACCTTCTGCGCTGCTGGACAAACATAGACCATAAAACTTTTTGAACAGCTGGAATCGAACAGAACGCTTACTGGTCGAATGCGGTAGATAGCTCGGTTACGAAAGTGCGTTTCGGAAATGAGATACGCACGCTCATTGTATAGAAAAGTTTTAAAATAATTTTGAATGACAGCCACATTCTGGGCAATCAAAGAGCTGCTGCATTTGGCCGGCCGAAGTGGCCGCGCGGTTCTGGCGCTGCAGTCTGGAACCGCGAGACCGCTACGGTCGCAGGTTCGAATCCTGCCTCGGGCATGGATGTGTGTGATGTCCTTAGGTTAGTTAGTTTTAACTAGTTCTAAGTTCTAGGGGACTAATGACCTCAGCAGTCGAGTCCCATAGTGCTCAGAGCCATTTGAACCATTTGCTGCATTTGATAATAGTGATGGACTAAATTTCCTAATGTGAGTAATGGGTTACAACGTTCCAGTTCGAATCACGCAATATGTAAGAGGAATTTATTATTAATTCAATAGGTTTCACATAGGTCGTAAAGTACGTTGAAACCAGCAAAACAGTTCGCGACTGGCAATCAGTGCTTAACGTAGAAACTATTTAAAGCTCTACGTTAATTTCCCCGATGCCTCCTTTAGCTGGGTTTTATTTAAAGAATTTAATTCTTAAAATGGTTTGTTGTAGATGAATTAACTGTTTAAATTTTTGTTACTGTTTTTTTTTTTTTCTCAATACCAGTGCTGTCACGAACTAAACTTGATGTAGTTGATAATGCAGCCGCTAACAGTTGTGAATTCATGTAACTGTTGCTGGATGCCTTCGCTCAAAATGTTTTCCCGTGTTATTTACAGGAATTGGACAAAAACATGGCAACGCAGCGAGAAATCATAAGCCCCGGCGCTAACCAAGCCCTCAGGTTGCGCTGTTGTATTTGACCACGAACGGTACCTGGGCAATATCCGCAATACGTTGCAAGTGTCAGTCGTGGACATACCCGCGTTGTGTGTAGTTGTGAGTGCACTATACCGGAAATAAGTGAATTCGAAAGTGATCAAATTTCTGGTGCTCGAATGCTGGATGCTTCAGTAACGAAGGCAGCCGACGTGTTTAGTATTTCGAGAGGCACTGTATCAAAGATATATACTGCACACAGGGAAAGTGGAAAAGCACCAGTCGCTAAGTCACAACAGGGACGAGAGTGTATGTTGAGTGATCGTGACAGACGATCATTGAAGAGTATAGTGATTAAAAAAAAGAGGACGACAACTGCAACAGTCACTGCAGAATTGAATGTCGCACTTATGAATCATGTCCAGCATTGAAACAACACGAATGGAGTGAGGAATTGCAGGGCGAGGTGGAATTCCAAAACGACGCAGCTGTGATGCAAGTGCACATAACAGGAAAACCTGGTGTCTTGACCATAAAATTTGGTTTATGGAGCAATGGAAGAAATTCGCTTGGTATTCGGTGATGATCTGGGTAGCCATATTCGCATCTCATTGGTCCTACGGTTACTCTGCAAGGTCGCATTACTGCCAACGATTATGTAACCATTCTGGATGATTCGGTCCATCCCACTGTGCAACGTTCGTTCCTCAACTGTGATGCAGTGTTCCAAGACGATAAAGCACCTGTTAATACAGCTCGCATCGTCTAGGACTGGTTTTGTGAACACGAAGATGAATTCTCGCATCTCCTCTGGCCACTACAGTTAAAAGATTGTTCAGCCTTTGTGGACTCCTCTGTAGGGAAGGATGCGTGATCGCTGTCCACATGTATCATCGTTACCTGTCAGTATTTTGCAGGAAGGGTGGTATAACATTCCCATAGAAACCATACAGCACCAGTATTTATCCTTTCCGAGACGACTGCAAGCTGGATTGAATGGCAGTGCGTTTCCTAAATCGCGTTAGGCATGGTATTGTGTAGTGTTTTTGGCGTTTCCACATTTTTGTCTACCCCTTCTACAGCCTTTTCGAAACACGTTTGTCCACAAAGTCTCACTGTGCACCTTTATTAGGTTTAACAATAACACAAAATTGAAAGTAAAACTACAATTAACTGAAAACATAAAATGAATAAATGAGTCCGCGATCGTGTTTGGCATTTTATTCATAAATGTTCATCCTGATAGCACATTAGTATACGTATTTCACAATGAATTGTTTCTATCATTTTGTGTTTTACTGTTACACATACAACTTATCCATGTGAAACCATTTTAGTTAACGAATGTGAATACCGTATTTTAAGCTGTTGAATCTGTAATCTCGACATGTATGTCACCACTCACTAATAAATATAGGACACCCACAGACAACCACTTGTTCTTCCTCAGGTACCTGCGTGTACAAATTATTTGACATTGGTATTCGTATCATATCACAATGCTCTTGATGGTAAGCTATGACTGTCAGCCATGTTTTTTTATGTGTTCTTAGATTTTTCTTTAGACTTGACCGTCTGCCAGTTGTACCTATTATTGTTACAGTAACCTTTTTCTGTTTTGTAACAAATGGTTCAAATGGCTCTATGCACTATGGGACTTAACATCTGAGGTCATCAGTCCCCCAGAGTTAGATCTACTTAAACCTAACTAACCTAAAGACATCACACACATCCATGCCCGAGGCAGGATTCGAACCTGCGACCGTAGCAGCAACGCGGTTCCGGACTGAGCGCCTAGAACCGCTCTGCCACAGCGGCTGGCGCAATGCGCTCGGTATCT
Source organism: Schistocerca serialis cubense (assembly GCF_023864345.2). NCBI lineage: Eukaryota > Metazoa > Arthropoda > Insecta > Orthoptera > Acrididae > Schistocerca > Schistocerca serialis. The sequence continues at coordinate 449,004,456 of NC_064642.1, read as the reverse complement.
TTAGTCGTGTTTTCATATCTTTTAATATGGGTAAATTATGTTAAAGGACTTTTCTTTTATTTAAGAAGCTCCTCACCCTATTTGATGATTAATTTGGTATTAAATAATTACAGTTAAGCCAATTCAGTTATGCTTCAGTAGTTTTCTTACGATCGCGGCCCATAGTCCAACGGCCAACCGTAAGGACCACGGTCAGACCGCTTAAAATTATTTGGATAAGGCCTCACACAAAGCACGAATGCTGCTGCTTTATTTTAAGTAGCCTCAGTATTAACGACGAGAAGAAAAGCACTGAATAAATCTGAATATGATCACTTTTTCGGGCCTCCTTGCTGCCTCCCACTACGACGCATAAGTCTGAATTTTGGCTCGAACGTGCCTACAGTCTTTCCCTGTAATGATGCAAAAACGTGGATCCTGCGATGCCACCCTCAGGCTCGGTGACGGTTCAAACAGCAGGCTGTCGACACATGCGAAAAAAAGGCCGCAGCTCCGAAGGTCATATGAGTACAGTGGGTTGATGATATCATATTGGCACTAAATGTCGTCACATCTCTACCCAACGCCACCGTGGACGTGTCACACGATAAAAAGGTCGTCACAGCCCCTCTCACATACATTTCAGCCCTTCTTTTGACGTCTATACTATAGAGGAGGGAACCGCGACATCCAGCGTTGAAATCACGCGATACTCTTGTCGGAGGCCGAGGAAAATATTTCAGACACACCGTCGCTGAGAATCGACACGAAAAGGCCTCAAGGCCCTAAGTAATTGGAATCAATACAACTACCACTTTCCCTGGCTGTTGATTCCTTCACATCTCAAGGCTGAGAATGACAGTTCACAGTTTGATGAACAACAGGAAGATGGTCATTTTGCTCTCGTGTACAGTTTGGAACCACTAGCGATCGTTCAAAACCATTCGAAGAAACCTGAACGCGATCTTAAAGTGGTCCGAAACAGCAAAGAGTACTTACGTTTTCTTCAACCCTCTTGTTTTTGCTTCCTCATGGGCCTTGATCACGTGGAAATGCAGTATCAGCATGTGTATGAAGAAAACGGCAAAGGGTACCTCTGAGAACTCTCATCTCGGCAACACCTTCGGTGCCACCCACGTAAATTTGTTCAGCACGTTCCAAATGTACCTGTCAGCAACTTCTGTACGAAGTCTGTCTGACGATTGCTCTAGCGCCTGAAGGTAGGCAAATGCCACTCACTGGGTTATCGAAGGCGTTGCCTAACCCTCGTACATTTCTAACGGCTCAACAAAGATGTGTATGACACTGACGGTGTAGCCAAAATGGGGGTTCTTAGAGGGACACTTTTCCGTTTTTTTTTCCACGCACTTCCACGTGATCATGTCACATGAGGGCGTAAAAGAGGAGGCTTTAAAAAACATACACTATATCATCAAAAGTATCCAGAAACCTGGCTGGAAACGACTGAAACGTTCGTGGCACCCTCCATCGGTAATGCTGGAGTTCAATATGGTGTTGGCCCACCCTTAGCCTCGACGACAGCTTCCACTCTCGCAGGCATACGTTCAATCAGGTGCTGGAATGTTTCTTGGGGAATGGCAGCCCATTCTTCACGGAGTGCTGCACTGAGGAGATATCGACGTCGTTCGGTGAGGCCTAGCACGAAGTCGGCGTGGCGATACATCCCCGAGGTGTTCTAGAGAATTCAGCTCAGTCCATTACAGGGATGTTATTGGCTATTGTCGTGTAACCGCTCCGCCATAGGCCGTGAATTGTGATAAGGTGTTCGATCGTGTTGAAAGACGCAGTCGCCGTCCTCGAATGGCTCTTCAACAGTGGGATCAAGAAGGTGCTTAAAAAATCAATTCAGGCCTGTGCTGTGATAGGGCCACGCAAAATGACAAGGGTTGCTAGCCCCCCTCCATGAAAAACACGACCACGCCATAACACCGCCGCCTCCGAATATCACTGTTGGCACTACACAGGCTGGCAGATGACGTTCACCCGGTATTCGTCATACCCACACCCTGCCACATTGTGATGCGTCTCCACACAACGTTTTTCCATTGTTCAGTGGTCTAATGTCCGCTGCTTACACAAAGCGAGGCGTCGTTTGGCACTTACTGGCGTGGATGTGTGGCTTATGAGCAGCCGCCTCGACCATGAAATCCAAGTTTTCTCACGGCCCATCTAACTTTCATAGTATTTGCAGTGGATCCTGATGCAGTTTGGAATTCCTGTGCGATGGTCTGGATAGATGTCTGCCTATTACACATTACGATCCTCTTCAACTGTCGGCGGTCTCTGTCAGTCAACAGATGAGGTCGGTCTGTATGCTCTTGTGCTGTACGTGTTCATCCACGCTTCCACTTCACTGTCACATAGCAAACAGTGGACCAAGGGATGTTTAGGAGTGTGGAAATCTCGCGTACAGACGTATGGCACAAGTGACACCCAATCACCTGACCACGTTCAAAGTCCATGAGTTCCGCTGAGTGTCCTATTCTGCTCTCTCACGATGTCTAATGACTACTGAGGTCGCTGATACGAAGTACCTGGCAGTAGATGGTATCACAAAGCACCTAATATGAAAAATGTGTGTTTTCGGTGGTGTCCAGACACTTTTGATCATATAGTGTAAGTACCCTTTGCTGTTCCAGATCGCGTTCAGATCATGTTCAGATTTCTTCGAATGGTTTTTAACGGTCCCAAGTGGTTCCAACCTGTACACGAGAGCAAAACTTGCAGTCCCGCCGCTTTTCAAAGGGACGCGATTACGTTCAATGGGTATTCAGCCCCACAGAGTCCCTAGTGAAGGGATGAAACGTTCGAGGTGTCATGAGTGTCAAAGATTCTCAATGACACCTTCTTGTTGCTCATCACACTGCGAACCGTCGTTCACAACCGCGAAGCTTTTAGGAGTCAACGCCCAGGGAAAGATGTGGTTTCATTGACTCCCTTTAAGTCACCCATAGAGGTCTCTAGGTGTCGAATCCGAGCGGCGCCACCCATAAGAAAACCGTGTTATTTCCATACTGGGTGTCGCGGTTCCCGCCTCTATCGCATTGACGACAAAAGAAGGAGTGAAATGTGGGTATGAGGGGCTTTGACGATCTTTTCACCGTGTGATAAGTCAACGGTGACGTTGGGCAGAATTGTGGTGACATCGTTAACCCACTTTACAGCCCAAAGGAGCTTCTGAGCTCTCAGTTTCTTTCCGCACCTGTCAACACTTTTAAGTTTTGCCAACCTCGCAGGTGACGTCACGGGGCGACACTCTTTTGTATCATTACAGAGGAAGAGTGTAGGTAACTTTCAGCCAGATTTCTAACTTAAGTGTTGCAATTGGTGGCAGTTACGGTGTTTCGAAAAAGTAATCAAAAATGGGTCAAATGGCTCTAAGCACTATGGGACTTACCATCTGAGGTCATCAGTCCCCTAGACTTAGAACTACTTAAACCTAACTAACCTAAGGACATCACACATATCCATGCCCGAGGCAGGATTCGAACCTGCGACCGTAGGAGCAGCGCGGTTCCGGACAAAAAGTAGTCCTTTGAGTCTGTCACCAGTGTATATTAATAATTTAACAGGATCGATTATTAACGTTGCTTGATAGATACATCTCTTCAACAATATTATTTCAGTAGTTGCATAAACTATCGCCCATCCGTTCTCGGTAGGGCGTAGATAGCCTCTATCTGATAGTTTCTTTTCACTTACAACATTACCTCTCACTTGATTCCATAACGCAAGTTATTTGTTGAACTGAATGACTCTCGTGTTAATAATACTTGCCTCAACAATGTCCGTGCTTCGCCACTCTCGCCTGCAACATCGGCACGTGTGCTAAACCCAGCTCTTTATAGCTTACTGCAAGCTTATCTCGTCCGAAGGAAACGTGGCTCGCGAGCAAGCGTTATGGCTAAACCACAGTGACAGAAGGCGCAGCACTTCGCGATAGCCCGTTCAGAGGTTAGAATCAATCTCCGTAGCGGCAGGTAATGCCTGCACGACCGCCATAACGCAGACCTGATTTACTCCGCGGCCTCCGTGCCGTTTGATACCCGAGACGCGGGCAACTACCGACGATAAATCTGGCTTTTACGGCGGGCACCGCGTGGGAGAGAATCGGCTGCCGTCTGGCTTGCCCCAGATCAAATACCGACCGCGAGTGATAACAGCGGGACCGTTCGAGATACGGAAATGCACTTGTAGTCGTTACTGCCACAGCCCTCAGTACAAGGAAAGCACGAGAGCAGGTGACCCCATAGCTGGTCACCCCCTGCAACTTGCTACTTGCGATTGTATCTGCCTCACCAAGATTGGATTTCTGATTTAAGTATCACCACGCTCTAACCTCAATCTATGCTAGGTCACTTTAATCACGATCTCACAAATTCCCAACAACTCACAGTGCGAGATTCGATCTTTACGTGGAGACTCAATTAGGGTTGATACGGAAATAATTCACTTCGGACAGGACAAGATTTACGCAGCTGCCAGTGGCTTCGACTACCTCCAGCGAAATATTAAGGAGAGATGCCGTTATGGAATTAGTGATCGGAGAGTGACAACAGTTTTCTTCCTTTACCTGTATAGTTGTAACATGCTTGAATCGCAGTGTGTGTGTGTTTGAAACACTTCCGGGCCAACTAACATAAGCAACATAGAGCTACGGGAGCAAAGATAGTGAAATGAGGTGTTCACTGTTAGTGGTCTGTGCGGCCACTGAGCAAGGTAGGGTGAGGCAGTTGAAAAAGGTACAATGGCGACTACAGTGAAAGAAATACGCATGTTGTATTTTCAGGTTAACCACGTAACAGAACAAACAGAAGATGGATGCATCCCGCAATAGCGAAACAAAACACACGAAAGCACGAGGTGATAGTGGTTCCTCACAACACAGAAAAGTAAATATATTTAGTGCGGTGAATGTTTTGTGTGCTAAAATCTAACATACACATATGGAAGAACAGGAAGAATGACGTACACAACACAAAACCGTGAGCTACGATACGAATTAACACTGGGTATAGTAGTAAGTAAAGCAAGCGATCTGTTCACGATCCTAGCAAACAAAATTAAAAGAGAGAAAAAATATATTGTTACGGTGACTACTCAAAAAGCTTCAGAATAAAGCGAAACGTGTTTGGTCTTAATAAGACTTTCATTGCAGTTGTATTTAACCTATACAACCTGTTTATCTGCAAGTGCGGAAAAAAGTGGCCGAAAAACAAAGAAGACAACATGTTAAGTGTATGTATACGAGATGTAGCAGCTAATATAGGGCACTTCATATATATTCAGAAAAAGTACACACATCAACGGGTAGTTTTAGCCAAATTGTCGCATGACGTGTGATGAATTTTCTGATGACCCAAATAATTTATGATGTTCATAAATGGTTCAAATGGCTCTAAGCACTATGGGACTTAACATCTGAGGTCATCAGTCCCCTAGAACTTAGAACTACTCAAACCTAACTAACCTAAGGACATTACACACAACCATGCCCGAGGCAAGATTCGAACCTGCGACCGTAGCGGTCGCGCGGTCCCAGACTGAAGCGCCTAGAACCGCTCGGCCACACCGGCCGGCCATTGTTCATAGCTGCCTAGTTTAACTCTAACTTTTTCTTTTCTTTGGAACCTCTAATATTTTTACCTGTGTCATTGGGTATAGTCTTCGAAGACATGTGAGGATCTTGTTCAGATAGTAATAAGCAATGTCACAAACCACTGTTCCGCCCACAGGAGATGTCGCAAAACGTCTCGGGATGTCAAATGTAACCCGACACGAAACTCAGGTGTGGTTCGTGGGCTTAGTTTTACCACTGTCTTACTAAATGCTCTAAATTTTGAATCTGAACGGTTTCTATTCTGAACACTGAAATTATCTGCCGATGTCTTTGGAAGTGGGTATGGATATAGCGGCAGGCTCGGATACCTATGGTTGATGGCCGAATGCAAGAGAATAGGACTGTTGGCGGAAAACTTTCGCTGCATAGGTCGAGTGAGGGGAGTTGGAGTTGAATCGGAGGTAGGTTAAAAGCTTAAACACCTGACTCGGTGCGTGACCACTTGTCGTTTATAAATTGAAGCACCAAAGAAACTCGTATACGCTTGCATATTCAAATACAGAGATACTTAAACAGGCAGAATAGGGCGCTGCCGTCGGCAACGCCTATACAGGGTGGGTCACCTAACGTTACCGCTGGATATATTTCGTAAACCACATCAAATACTGAGGAACCGATTCCACAGACCGAACGTGAGGAGAGGGGCTAGTGTAACTGTTTAATACAAACCATACAAAAATGCACGGAAGTATTTTTTTACACAAACCTACGTTTTTTTAAATGGAACCACGTTAGTTTTCTTAGCACATCTGAACATATAAACAAATACGTAATCAGTGCCGTTTGTTGCATTGTAAAACGTTAATTACATCCGGAGATACTGTAACCTAAAGTTGATGCTTGAAACATCCGACGTTCAGTTGCGTGTTGTAACAAACACGGGCCACCGTCGGCGAGCAGCATCTGCAGGGACATGTTTACGATGACGACCGTGTTTACGAGTGTGGCTGTAGTGCACTGTTGTGATTTGGTCTAGCTGTCGCAGTGTCTGCATGTAGCGCTTGCTGCTATTGTTATTCTGCATTCGCCTCCGCACGCAGACCAACTGTAGTACACCGTGTTACCAGACGTCTGTGATAGTGTAGTGTTGTAGGAACTGTGACCATGGTGTATCCGAACTCTGAAAAGGCGGAGATGATACTCATCTATGGCGAGTGTCGACGAAATGCAGCTGAAGCCTGCAGGGTGTATGCAGAACGGTACCCGGACAGAGAGCATCCAACGTGCCGCACATTGCAAAACATCTACCGCCAATTGTATGCAACAGGTATGGTCGTAGCACGCAAACGGGTCCGTAACAGGCCCGTCACAGGAGAAGCAGGTGCAGTTGGTGTGTTAGCTGCTGTTGCCATGAACCCACACATGAGTACACGGGACACTGCGAGAGCCGGTGGACTGATTCAAAGTAGTGTCATGCGCATACTGCATCGTCACCGCTTTCACCCGTTTCATGTGTAGCTAGATCAGCAATTACATGGTAATGACTTTAATCATCGAGTGCAATTCTGTCAATGGGCATTAACAGAGAATGCGTTGCAGTTCTAACTGTTTACCGATGAAGCGGGTTTCACAAACCACGGGGCAGTGAATCTACGGAACATGCATTACTGGTCCGTGGACAATCCTCGCTGGCTCAGACAGGTAGAGCGACAGAGACCGTGGACTGTAAATGTATGGTGCGGAATCATTGGCGACCACCTCATTGGTCCTCACTTCATTGCAGGGGCCCAAACAGCTGCAACATACATCGCGTTTCTACAGAATGATCTGTCAACGTTGCTCGAAAATGTCCCACTGGAAACGCGTCGACGTATGTGGTATCAGCATGATGGTGCACCTGCACATTCCGCAATTAACACTAGGCTGACCCTTGACAGGATGTTCGACGGGCGTTTCATAGGACGTGGAGGACGCATAAATTGGCCAACCCGTTCTCCTGATCTTACACCTCTGGACTTCTTTCTGTGGGGTACGTTAAAGGAGAATGTGTACCGTGATGTGCCTACAACCCCAGAGGATATGAAAGAACGTATTGTGGCAGCCTGCGGAGACATTACACCAGATGTACTGCGGCGTGTACGACATTCATTACGCCAGAGATTGCAATTGTGTGCAGCAAATGATGGCCACCACATTGAACATCTATTGGCCTGACATGTCGGGACACACTCTAGTCCACTCCGTAATTGAAAACGGAAACCACGTGTGTACGTGTACCTCACCCCTCATGGTAATGTACATGAGCGTCAGTGAAAAAGACCAATAAAAAGGTGTTAGCAGGTGGACGTAGTGTGCTGTTCCAGTCTCTTCTGTACCTAAGGTCCATCACCGTTCCCTTTGGATCCCTACGTAGTTCGGTGCTCTCCGATACACACGATCGAACAGCGGAGGAGTGGCACCCAAGCGTCAACTTTAGGTTACAATATCTCTGGATGTAATTAACATTTTACAATGCAACAAACGGTACTGATTGCGTATTTGTTCATATGTTCAGATGTGCTAACAAAACTAACGTGGTTCCATTTAAAAAAACGTAGGTTTGTGTTAAAAAACATACTTCCGTGCATTTTTTTATCGTTTGTATTAACCAATTACACTAACCCCTCTCCTCACGTTCGGTCTGTGGAATCGATTCGTCAGTATTTGATGTGGTTTACGAAATATATCCAGCTGTAATGTTAGGTGACTCACCCTGTATAAGACAACAAGTGTCTGACGCAGTTGATAGATCGTGTGCTGTTGCTACAATGGCAGGTTATCAAGATTTAAATCAGTTTATTATAGTCGGCACAGGAGTAATGGGACACAGCATCTCCCACGTACCGATGAAGTGCGGATTTTACCGTACGACCATATCACGAGTGTACTGTGAATATCAGGAATCCGGTAAAACATCAAATCTCAGACATCGCCGCCGCCGGAAAAACATCCTGCAAGAACGGGACAAAAGGCGACTGAAGAAAATCGTTCAGCGTAAGAGAAGTGCAACCGTTCCGCAGATTTCAATGCTGGGCCATCAACAAGAGTCTGCGTGCGAACCATTCAACGAAACATATTTGATATCGGCTTTAGAAGCCGACACAAAGCCTTAAGCCTCGCCTAGGCCCGTCAGCACCGACATAGGACTGTTGATGACTTGAAATATGTTGCCTGGTCGGGCGAGTCTCGTTTCAAATTGTATAGAGCGGATGAACGTGTACGGGTATGGAGACAACCTCATGAATCCTTGTACCCTACATGTCAGCAGGGGACTACTCAGGCTGATGGGGGCTTTGTAATGGTGTGGGGTGTGTGCACTTGGTGTGATATGGGACCCCTGATATGTCTAGATACGACTTAGAGACGTGACACGTACGTAAGCATCCTGTCTCATCATCTGCATCTATTCATCTCCGTTGTGCATTCCGATGGAGTTGGCAATTCCGGTAGAACAATGCGATGCCCCACGCGTCTATAATTGCTACAGAGTTGGTCCAGGAACAATCTTCTGAGTTTAAACACTGCCGCTGGCCACCAGACTCCTCTCACATAAACATTATTGAGCGTATCTGGGTTGCCTTGCCAAGTGCTGTTCAGAAGAGATCTCCAACCTCTCGTGCTCTTACGGGTTTATGGACAGCACTACAGGATTCATGGCGTCAGTTCCCTGCATTACTACTTCAGACTTTAGACGAGTATATGCCACGCTGTGTTGCGGCACTTCCACGTGCTCGCGGGGGCCCTACATGATATAGGCAGATGTACCAGTTTCTTCAACTCTTCGGTGTAGCTTCAGCTGAGCAGTGCCCATGGCGGCAGCCGCACTGGGAAGTGCACGTGTGTTGTGGCTACCAACTTTGAATTACTGTCCGTTGAGCGGATGCACTGTGGGTCCTTTCACAACTGCACTTTCTGGTGAACGACAGACCTGTGGATATAGTCTGTCTCTATTGATTCAGCATTCTGTTCACCAGGAGTCATTATTGTGAGTATTGAATACGGCAGGTGTAAAGCCCTTAATGGCGTTTCAATATGTATTAAACTGCTTCGCTGTTATAATATTTACGTAATTGTAGCGAGTGGTTATATTGTGAACAAATGTGTGTGCCTTATACTGTTTAGGACAGTTAGTTTCCAGCAGTTTTGTGTTGCTTCTTTCGTGTGTGTAATTCGTGTTGTAAGTTTCAGTCAGCCACGCCATTAAGCTCCTGAACCATAAAACCTTGACGGGCACATTTCGTACTTAGGTCACAGACTGTACCATTTGGTTAAGCAAGTGGTCTTGCAGGCTGCGAGCTTGCGGCTATTTGTCTATTGCGGCTGCAGCTATCCCAAAAGGTGAATGTTTTTGTACGATTTGCTATTGTTTAATCTTGTATGTTTAGGGAGTCCTTGGGTTGGTTTTAAGGTAAATTAGTAGCTGATCTTGCGTGACTAAACTGTGTGACCCTCAGGAGTTGTTTTCATGTGCGTACACTATTAGTACTAAACGTGTTGTCGACGGATTAGTTGCTCACACTCAGGCACATACTATTGTGCCCCTATCATTTCAAAGACTGTGAACTATAAATAATGCCTCAAACTTTCTTGATCTCCTGTTGGTGCGGTTATCTGCTGAAATCTCCTTCACCGTGTCGTTAGCACTAATCTATTACTTTTTGGCTGTAACAGATCCGTTTGTCACTTACGATATGTGGTCACTTACTTTTTTTTCTAACTTTCAACTTGCAGTAGATAACATTCTCAGAAATGAATTCGATTTCGAAAGTTATTGCCATAATGCTGTTAATCGAGAGAAATATGGAAAAAATAAAATGCTCTGGAATGCAGCATCCGCAGAACATTTATATGGCTGATTCCACATGCACATTCAATCTGTCTAAAATTACATGTAAATTGCGTGCTATCATTGCTAAAATGTTTGTCGCTGTTCTCTCAACAGTTGCTGTTCTGTTACATTGTCGTGTTCCATTCTTCAGCGGTTTCTTGAATATTTTTTAATAATATTTGCAAAGACAGATCTTGAGGGTTTGATATGGCCCACCGCACCGCCATAAACGAGAACCCTATACACTTTTAACTATTGTATACGTTTTGAAAGTCTAAATAGCTTCACAGACAGATGGCCTTCGAGTGCACTGATAAAAACACGAATCGCTCCTGTGTTATGTGATTATTTTCATTTGGTACAGGTTCAAAATGGTTCAAATGGCTCTGAGCACTATGGGACTTAACATCTATGGTCATCAGTCCCCTAGAACTTAGAACTACTTAAACCTAACTAACCTAAGGACATCACACAACACCCAGTCATCACGAGGCAGAGAATCATTTGGTACAGGAGAGCAGACGTTTGTGGGACCTTTTCTGATGGGGACCAGTGATCTGTGGTGTTTTTATTTCTTACTGTTTGATAAAGTTCCACATATGTTCTGTCGTGCACATCTTCTTCATAAGATCGTTCCAATTCCACAAAAAAGTGTACAGTAACGTTTAAAACATTTCAGCCGGTGTCGTGATTCGGCACCTATAACTGTTAAAAATCACTTGTGCAACTCAGAGAATTCGCCACTGTCCACGATAATTTAGTGAAAACCGCATCTTGATACATGTGGGTTCGCACGTTTTAGCGGCTTACCTTCCATATGAATTTACTAAAATTCCCCTCTCTCGTTACTTGTGTTAGGTACGTCATTTGTAAAGATTGATTCGATAGTTTTGACGTTAATCCTATTCATAGTAAGAGTCGTAGGTGCCTTTCAGTCAAGTGTAGATGCATTTATTGCACAATGGGCGGTGTGTTTTAATTTGACGTAAAAGAGCAAATGTATATCACAAATAATTAAAAGAAGTGGACTGCAACAACACAGGATGAGATGCATGGGACATAACACCCTCATGCACAACACGACCTTCCACGTCAAATCATATCTCGTGACAACTGCGCCACATCATGACTTATAATAATTCATTAAGACAAATTATGTACGTTAAGTATGAGTCACAGGTTGGCATAATGATAACACCAAGCTCTCTCATTAAATGAAGATAGAAATAATTAACAAATGGCTCTGTAGACCAGGTCGCCAACGCATACATGTACGGTGGCGCTCGATTCTGGCGTAAGCTGTTCCGAATCCTGCTGATGCACAAGATATTCACTGCCAGTATTTGTTCAGTGGTGACGTAAGATTCCCGACCACTAGTCTTTAGGGCAATGTTCTGGATTAAATTCACAGCTCTCCACCGTGAGGGAATGTGACACTATGGGTGGAGATGCATCCGTCGGATGGGAAAGGTAAGCTCGGCTACCATTGCTTGGTGCTATTCGAGAGTGGTAGGCTATGTGCCGGGCGGCACAGGGGTTTCACACCCTCCTTTTAGGCATCATCCTCATGAAACACAAACACAACCCTACACTATACACACATTCATTACACACACTGACACTTTACAAATAAGCATATGGCACAACTCTCCCATATCAGCAAGCAAAGGGTTCAATGTGCTCGGAGGAAGAACACCTGACGACCGGTGTGGCCGAGCGGTTCTAGGTGCTTCAGTCTGGAACCGCGCGACGGCTACGGTCGCAGGTTCGAATGCTGCCTCGGGCATGGATATGTGTGATGTCCTTAGGTTAGTTAGGTTTAAGTAGTTCTAAGTTCCAGGGGATTGATGACCTCTGCAGTTAAGTCCCATAGTGCTCAGAGCCATTTGAACCATTTTTGAAGAACACCTTTCCCACAGGCGGCTAAATTCAGCCTTTGGTATATCGCAGCCAACACTGCCATACGATATTTACATCTACATTAACAAATGCTCTTAGAGTCTCCTTCCACCTTCCATGTTGCCTTTAGTTTAGTCACACTAGACGTGTGAGCTACTGAATTACACGTAGTTGCAGACAAAATTCTCCTGGCGCCATAGCATGAATCTCTAGACCTTGCATTGGCTGTCGACGAAGCTACCGAGGATACGATGGACTGTCGTCACATTTGATCTCGGCTAACACGTAGCATGCTCCATCTCCAACGTCCTGGAAGTACTACACTTTTGACCGAGCAAGGTGGCGCAGTGGTTAGCACACTGGACTCGCATTCGGGAGGACGATGGCTCAATCCCGCGTCCGGCCATCCTGATTTAGGTTTTCCGTGATTTCCCTTAATTACTCCAGGCAAATTCCGGTATGGTTCCTTTGAAAGGGCAAGGCAGATTTCCTTCTCCATCCTTCCCTAATCCGATGAGACCGATGACCTCGCTGTCTGGCTTCCTACCCCAAACAAACCAACCAACTAGACTTTTCATCCGTAGCCGTGTTAATAGTAAACCGTGTAAACTTCAGTTTGAAAGAATTCAGTCGCTAGTACCATTGTTGGCAATGGTCGATGTCGATTATAATGGTTTGTAATGGCTGATAGATGGGTCACAGGGCACTAAATCTCTCGTAAATTCATGACGACAATAATCGTGGGGCAGCCACAGCCCCATGCTATGGGGAACTGAAGCAATCATCCAATCGTGTAAATTCATTCACAGTAGGTCACAGAGCAAAATATTCTCATGGGCGTTGGAACACCGTCGTTGGATACTCAAAGCATTTACTGAAGAGTACTTTGACACACGCCAGCGGTAGGGTGGAAATGTGTTGAAAACAATAGGCGACATGTTCCGCTTGCCAACATAGCACAGGTGGTAGAGGTATCCTGTTATGAGGGATGGTTATAGGGGAAGAAACAGGGCCACATGTGACCAAAAATTAATACAGATTCGGCTTAGTATTGGGGATTATTTTAAGGAAACTGATACAGTAAACAATTATCTGATATTTTTAAAGTTGTTGGTATGTAAAATACCTCTACATGACAAAAAAGGACACAGTAAATAGTACAAGGGAAAAAATTGTAAATTGTCCATAAACCTATGATGGAATAAAAACTACAATAACACAAGTGTTTGGTAATGTACATAGCTTCACATAGCTAAACAGGATTCATTAGCGTTCTATCGTGCTCCGTTATGGTTGACAGGAATTCCTTTACTGCCGGATGAAACAGACGCCCTGCCTCATTGTTATTCGCCTGTTACTGCTCCGGATCCATCGGCAAGCAGAGGGAACGCTGGCCGGAGCCCTGGCAGCCTCTCATCAAAAACAGGTGCACAGTCGGCCTGTGGCCAGTCCCGCGGTACAGGGGGGTAGTTAGTGGGACGGCGAGCCGCGCCTGCCTTGTTAGACGCCATAAGTACCTTATACGGAGCCATAGTGACCCGCAGATAAAGCAGCAGCAGCGCAGATCAATTCGACTGCGGAAGCTGCTGCCTTCATAGCGCGTAACTAGGCAGCTCTCGTTTACGTGATATCCGATGCACACGCTCGGCGTCGTGGAATTCACTATATCCAGACTTTAACTAATGGACAGTGAAATCGATCACGCGTTGCACATTCGTAAATCCGTACCTCACTGTGCGTGATTAAATGTACGATAGAAGGAAGTGCATTACTAATTACAAGAAGCGCGCCAATACATTATTAGATTTGTAGTTGTTACTTAAATATCTTTACTTCTTGATTCTCTAATATTTTATTGTTTTTTTAAGTCACAGGCTTTTGATTGGTTTGGCGCTAATTTCCATTCAGATTTAAGTTGTGCTAATTTCTTCGTCTATCTGCTACACTCGAATTTCTCCGTAACTTCATTGTCGTTCTGTAACATAATAACTAGCAGCTGGAAGTATGGGACAAAGAACTCCACATTTGCAGAACACTTAAGAGGGCACAATCACAAACCAGTCTCTAGAGAAGAAGACATGAAAATAATTAGAATCAACAATAAAAAACGGCTCATAACTCTGCATGAAAATTACCGGATAGCAAAAAACCAAAGCAGAATAGAAAACACTGTTGACTAATCAAGTACAAGTGACAAACAGCTCACTTTCAACATTTATAGATAAAATAATACAGTAACACTCCAACAGAGGATTACTATGATAATAACACCATCCAAACACTTTCCGTTCACTTTTCCATGAACCACTCGACAAACCATTTAAACCAAAACTCAAATCAGCTGAACACCAAAATTTTCATCCCTTGTCTGTCAACTATTACATTCACATTCAGCTTTCTATAACTCGCCCTGGCTAACCGCCCTCTCACTCCCTCTCTCTCTCTCTCTCTCTCTCTCTCTCTCTCTCTCTCTCTCTCTCTCTCTCACGGGTACACACACAAACATACAGACGCACACACACACACACACACACACACACACACACACACACACACACAAATACGAGACGTAAATAGAAGAGAAATGAACAGACGTTAGTTACAGCATATACTTCGTTAGCATGGCAACATGTATGTAAACTGACCAAACAGGAAGAGACATCAAGTGAACACTCAGAAGCTACGACTTTAAATCACAATTTTTGGTAAAATGCCTACAACAAGTGACAGAAAAATAATTGTGCTCCACAACAATTAGCCGAAGAACATGAAAATTGTGAAGAAAAAAGTTCGTAACGTGAAAATGTGCTTATGCTTCGTAAGTGAAGTTACAGTGCGACTTTCAGCACGTGGCCAGATGAGAGAAAAACCAGATGCCAACCAGAAACTCGAATAATTGTAAGTAATCACTTATTTACGTAAACACAAGACTGAACTGTTTCATAATATACAGATATCGCATATGAAAACAAAACATTGTCATTCTAGATTCCACTGAACATGCCTTAAAGAAAAGGGCAGAACGCGACTGGAAAAAATAAAATACACTGCAGCAAGAAAAAGGCGGATTTTATATACAAAACGAATATTTCTGTGCTTGCTGCGGATGGAGGCCACGCAAACAAACAAGTTGATGTATGTTGGTTATGTACGTTTTTAGAGTTGTGTCTCGAAGGGTGGTTCTAAGAGAAATCGGGAACTCTCTTGTAAATGTTTTTGTTCGCTTGAAAGCCTAAAGATTTCTTTTTGTAAGGCAAACGAGATGAAATCCAGATGGATATTAAACTGTATTACGATCAAAGAGTCTGCAATTTCTCTTACCACAATCTGTTGCTAATTGTCTCTTTATCAATAAATGATGATTTGAAAATTATGTCCAGTAAAACCACCGGCACCCTCTACTCCCCACGCTCCTGGCGTCTGAAATATATTTAAAGAATGGTGTCAATGGCCCCTTAAAAGCCACTGTAATTAGTGTTTGTTCACAGAAAATCAGTTTTGTTCAAGTATTATCTTTAAATCATGGCTCAACATTGCATTCGTATGAGGGAGGGGTCCTTGGGGTTAACTACATAGCTTTTTTCAGTCATAGAACCTATCAGATAATGTTATACATTTCTCATCAATCATTAAGTGCAAAATCGACAGTCCATTGCAGTGTTCAGTATACTGTCTGCACTATTCGCATGATAACGCCGTGTGTACTTGTCACTAAGGAACCTTCCTTCTAATGAAATGTTAATTCATGACTTTAAGACACTCACTTAACCAGAAGTGGTTGTCTGTAAATAAATACACATAGGACCATCTTTTGATGGTTCCGTGATCCAATTCTTTAGACGTACTACAATATAGTTAAGGATTTTATATTCACTTCTAAAATCCAAATGTTCCTTTTGCTTGATTACAATCAAATGTATTTGTTCACGCGGTCAGTGATAATTTCGCTGAATATTTTGCACGTTAACGGAAAGTTGTATATTATAATTGCGTAGGCACCGCGTCATATTGTATAAAACTACTGCTCGAGAAAACCAACGTTTCGGCCACGGTTGCAGTAGACCCAGACGAAAGACGCTGCAACCGTGGCCGAAACTTTGATTATCTCCAGCAGTAGTTTTATAAAATATGACGAGGTACCATACCCAGAAAACTTTTATGTCGATAGCAGTTCGGATCCTTCAACTGGCCTTTACAAAACTAACCATTTTCTTCAGCTGCAGTATCTCGCGAAGCGTAGTAATAAGCAAAATCGTTTATTTTGCATAGACTAGCTACAACATCCAAACCGCTGCCGATGTTTTAAAGATGTACTTGTTGAAGATTCGAATACGTATTACGTAAATTAAAGACGTGTTGAAGACCAAAACATTTACTGGCACCAATAAAAATACATAAATATAAAAGTGGATGGGTGCAAAATCTTTTCCACTTCTTTGGCTGGCTGGTACATCAACCGTTACGAATTATTTCAAAATGAAGACACTAATAATAATTATTTAATAATGCATTTCACTCTTTTGGGAAATAATCTGATTGTATAGTATAGTATATATGATTGTGTAGTATATCTGATTGTATAGTACAATTATTTAATAACGCATTTCACTCTTTTGGGAAATAATCTGATTGTATAGTATTCTGCGCTTCTACGTCTACAGATGATAGTGTGTTTATGATTAAGGCCCCAACTTGCACGTTTTGACATGTGCTTATTTGCAAAATACTGCGTAACCTGATGATGAGACACAAGGGTGAAACGCATTATTAAGTAATCACATTTTGCAACCACGACTTTGTTTTATGAAAAAGTTGATGGGTGCTGTATTTCTAAAATAATATAATCCACGGCCACGGAACACAATAGAAACGATAAATTATAGACGTTTTATCTGTTTCATCTATTTTTAATTTTGGAATGTCATCATTTTCATATCTGTCTCTCTGATTTATCTCGTCATTAATCATTCAGTGAGATACACAATTGGTCAAGTTAACTACTTACGACGTCTTCAAGAAAAAAGAGAAAAGTAAAGGAAAAAATTACGTTTCTTGTGGAAGAGAGATGGAAACAGAGTGAAACACTGGAAAAAAGAGGAATCTGTCTCTAAGGCAAACAAAGGGCCGTTATGTTGTAAGCAGCAGCTGCCGGTATGGATGTTATGCTCTCGTGACGAATCAATACAAAACAGATTCTTGGTAACCTGCGACAGAACTGCACCATTAATAATTTTTCCTTTGTTAGGAGCGGCTGTCACGTACATTTTGAACGAAATTTACGCTATTTGACTTACGTTTTAATCTTCACCTATTTCACACTGTCGCCGTTTCAGCTGTACAGCCTTTACCATCGCCAATGTGAAATACCACAAAATCTCCAACATGCCAGAATGACATGTCGTCGTCTAAATGTTACAACATGTATCTGGTCATATAAACCGGTCGACGCATTACACGATCTGTACTCATATCAGACGTTATTTGTAATCCGTATAGTAAGAACGTGAGGGCTTCTCATAAGCACATTTTCACACAGCATACCTCGTCATATTCATCTTGCGTTCCGTAAGATACAATTTTCTGTCACGATTAATGAAATCGATTATACAAATTTTTTTACTGAGCATTTCCACTACATTCGGAAGTCGAATGAAGTCATTACAACTTGTCGACACGTGTTATATTTTGTCAAATGTTTGTAACGCAGTTCGTTAATCACATGTACAAGATGCGATCAAAAAGTTTCGTTAATGGACGTAGCTACGTAAAGCGACTCCAACGCAGATATACGAGGGGGGACCCAAAAGTAACCGGAATCGTAATTCTGCACTACTTGTAGTAGTAGGTCGCTCCACCAGAGGGTTGTAGTGGGAGCTCTGCTGAGTCATTCTGGCACGCGGCGTCTCGCCCAACAGTGAGAAGTGTGGTTTCTTTGGCAGTTCGTTGAGTGTGCGTACAGCGCAGACGTGACACGAGGAAAGGGCTAGTTCTTACGAACAATGTGCGGCAGTAAAGTTTTGTTTCTTGCTCGGCAAGAACGCAGCAGAAACTGTTGCGATGATTCAGACAGCGTGTGTACCAATGGCTTTCTCGGTTTAAAAAGGGAGAAATGGTGGTTGAAGATCAGCCCCGTTCCGGTCGACCTTCAACTGCTCGAAGCGAAGACAACATCGACAAAATCTGTGATCTCATCAGTGAAGATCGACGCAGAACAATCGACCAACTAGAGAACTTGTCCGGGTTGTCCAGGAGCTCAATTCAGCGCATCTTGACCATCGATTTGGGGATGCGAAGAGTGGCAGCAAAATTCGTGCCGAAGCTTCTTACCGGAGATAAAAGGGATCGTCGCGTTCAAGCCTGCCTCGAAATGAAGGACGCATTCAAAGATGATCCACATTTTTTCAACAAATTCATTACAGGTGATGTGTCATGGTGCTATGGGTACGATCCAGAAAGTTAACAACAGTCATCAGAAGGAAGTCACCTGGCTCACCTCGACCAAAAAAAGCTCGACGAGTGAAATCGAATATAAAAACGATGTTGATCAGTTTTTTTTTTTTTTTTTGACATCAAAGGGATCGTACACTCTGAATTTGTCCCTGAAGACCAGACAGTAAACCAGCAATTCTACTTGGAGGTAATGAAACGGCTTCGCAAAAGCTTGTCGCGAAAACGTCCGGCTTTGTGGGATTCTGGCGTGTGGTTCCTGCATGACGACAACGCTCCCGCGCACACGGCTCTCAGCGTTCGCCAGTTTTTGGGCTCAACGAAGACGATTACCTCGACCCACGCCCCCTATTCGCCGGATTTAGCACCCTCGGACTTCTTCCTATTCCCGAGGATGAAAAGAGACTTGAGAGGGAAGCGTTTTGCGGATGTGGAAGACGTAAAACGCAATGTCATGAAATTGCTAGCAGGTATCAAAGAGGACGAATTTAAAAAGGTGCTTCGAACACTGCAATGAACGTTTGGACAATTGTATTAATGCTAATGAAGAGTACTTCGAAGGAGATTAAGGTTGTATTTGAAAACAATAAAGTATATGCTTTCTAGAAAGAAATTCCAGTTATTTTTGGGTCCCCCCTCGTATAAGTCGTGTCTTTCCGGAGTGTGTGCGGTAAATGGGGAAACGTGAACTATGGCGATGTTATTACCAAATGCGTCCAAACACGACGAATGTAATGTTATTCTTTCCTTGGCTGCCGAACGACAAACACCGGTAGACATCCACCGCAGAATAAGAATGTGTATGGGTCAGCATGTCTGTCGAAAAACACCGTTCCAGAAGCGTATGCCAAGTTTATAACAAAGCACGCCCCGGTACCACAAAGATCGAGACGCAGAAGTTACGCTAACTCAAGTGGGAGACACTCAAGCACACGCCCTACAGTCCTGATCTTTTCCCATGCGATTATCACGCCCTCGGTCCCGTAAATAAGGCCTTGAGAGGTCTTCTGGCGGACGAGGGTGTGCAGCGGGCAGGTAAGGACTTATTCGCGCAGCAGGACACGGTGTTTTATACGGGTAGTTTCGACCTGGTGTTTCGTAGGACTGATTGCCTCAATGCTCACGGCTATTCTGTCTGATTGGCATACCGATTTTGTACCGCACGACCTTCGTATGGAAACGATTTGATCGGTCCTGGTACGTTAATTCGTCACAACAACAAATCATGTTAACGTGCTATATTTTTCAATGCAATAAGCGTTGCATGAACACTTATAAATATGTTTAAGAGAAATGTTAATTCACTGATTTTATGTCGTACGTTATTTATGTTGTATCTGAAACAAAAATAGATTGAGCGAAAGTTGCAAACAGTGGAGCGTCTTAGGGCAACCTAAAGGTCGCTTTGCGACATCTTTCGGTAGCTGTACAAGTGGTAGCTATTAGTGCAAACGAAACAGTAATGATTCTGCCGTAAGGCGGCTATGGAAATACAGAAGTAGGATGGACTTGCAACTGAGCAGAAAAGCACATGTCGTGTTTAGCTGTTGCTGGTGTCAACAACATATGCTCCAGGACACAATGTTTGTGAGCCAACGTAGTGACCCTCCGTGTCGATTAAGTAATAATAGTGACTTAAAATCGATAGAAACTATTACTATCGACCGTGTGCAACGCCAACATACGAAAATCGTAATATTATGAAAATAACATCTTCAACTTTTTTCATCCTTTCGTCCTCAGTTGCGTGTGATATTACTGTACATTGGCAAAAAATCACATGGCAATTATAATAAGAACAGCGCCAAAAGTGGAACAAGTAGAACTACATTCACAGAATGTGTAAGCACAATTTTAAATTCCTACTACAACATAGAAAAGCCAATCACGAGAACTGTTTGTAACCTATATATACGTTGTCCCAAAATGTTAACAAAATAGTATAAACAAAAATATGTGCATATTACAGGCCACTGAGGTGCCTTACAAAGACGAAAGGTGTCTCGCGTATGGAACGAAAACTGTGTTTCATTCAGTTGTAATTAGTCATAAAGTAAAAATTATCAACATATCGTAATATTACGAAAATAACCTCTAAACAGAAAACAAGCATTGTAAATACGAGCAAATATTGTCGAGGATGTCTGTATCGGTATGGGATATGAGTGGATATTCACTCCCGGCCAGACATCTAGCTATAGCGAATGTCGCAGCAAGGCATCTAGGCAACCACTACGTAGCGCCTTAAGGGTCGGCAACCCATCCGTCGTCCTAGTTACACTGGTGTTATCACCGTTGCTCGACACACGTGTGGTGGTGTCTCGCTATAACGTTTAACGTCCCACTGCAGTTTTCTATTAACAAGCGATATCGTCACTTCACAATGCTGAGCAGATGCTTCGCCGAAATACCGCAGATTTTGGCAACACCTTCTACATCTAAATCTACATAGATACACCGAAAACCACTGTACGGTGGGTGGCGGAGGGTACCTTGTACCACTACTAGTCATTTCCTACCCTGTCCTAATCGCAAATAGAGCAAGCGAAAAAAAACGACTGCCTATATATATCTGTATGAGCCGAATTTCTCGAATCTTACCTTCGTGGTCCTTACGTGCACTGTATGTTGGCGGCAGTAGAATCGTTCGGCTGTCGGCTCCAAATGCTGGTTCTCTAAATTTTTTCAATGGCGTCTCTCGATAAGAACGTCGCCTTCCCTCCATGGACGCACATTTGGGTTCCCGAAGCATCTCCGTAACACTTCATCTACATCTACATCTTCATTTATACTCCGCGAGCCACCCGACGGTGTGTGGCAAAAAGCACTTTACGTGCCACTGTCATTACCTCCCTTTCCTGTTCCACTCGCGTATGGTTCGCGGAAAGAACGACTGCCGGAAAGCCTACTCCCGCGCTCGAATCTCTCCAATTTTACATTCGTGATCTCCTCGGGAGGTATAAGTAGGGGGAAGCAATACATTCGATACCTCATCCAGAAACGCACCCTCTCGAAACCTGGACAGCAAGCTACACCGCGATGCAGAGCGCCTCTCTTGCAGAGTCTGCCACTTGCGTTTGCTAAACGTCTCCGTAATGCTATCACGCTTACCAAATAACCCTGTGACGAAACGCGCAGCTCTTCTTTGGATCTCCTCTAACTCCTCTGTCAACCCAACCTGGTACGGATCCCACACTGATGAGCAATACTCAAGTATAGGCAGAACGAGTGTTTTGTTGATGGACTACATTTTCTAAGGACTCTCCCAGTGAATCTCAACCTGACACTCGCCTTACCAACAATTAATTTTATGTGATCATTCCACTTCAAATCTTTCCGTACGCATACCCCCAGATATTTTACAGAAGTAACTGCTACCAGTGTTTGTTCCACTATCATATAATCGTACAATAAAGGATCCTTCTTTCTATGTATTCGCAATACAGTACATTTGTCTATGTTAAGGGTCAGTTGCAACTCCCTGCACCAAGTGCCTATCCGCTGCAGATCTTCCTGCATTTCGCTGCAATTTTCTAATGCTGCAACTTCTCTGTATACTACAGCATCATCCGCGAAAAGCCGCATGGAGCTTTCGACACTATCTACTAGGTGTTTTTCGAACGTAAGGGTAACAAATCCAGCTCCCGCCTCTGAGTGGCTTCGATGTCTTCCATCGATCCGACCTGGTACGTATCTGAAACACTCCAACAGTACTCAAAAATAGGTCTCACCAGCGTCCTATATGCGGTCTCCTTTGCAGGCGAACCACTCTCTTCTAAAATGCACCATCACATGTAAAGCCCAGTAGTCTCATTAAGATAATTACACTTAAATTGCATTTACTACTTTCTATAAGCTTAATATCTAAAAATAAATGGTATTATGAGAAGCAGTTTCTGTACTGGTGTATCATCAAGGGCTGGTCATCCTTGGAGATCTGGGATACGCGAGTTCGAATAGCATGTGTACAGACATTCATTTTAGTTACGGTGTCAAGGTCTACATCACAGCATGTCAGTAAAATGAGGGCGGCGGAGGTTATTGTACTGTTGAAGACATTGTGTACATAATCTACGTGTGCCCGGTATCCATTGCTCAAACACTGCCAACATTCTCCCCCAAATCGTCACTGGCTATATTTGAGACCAGCGGAGCTTTCCGCAGTTGATAATTTTTCACTTTGTATCTCAAAATCTTAGTAGTAGAAATTTGTTTTAATAACCGCTTTAACAAATTCTTGTTACAGCGGCAAGTAACCTTTCTACTTTGCCTCTCATAAAGTTACAGTTCCTGTAGAATACTTTGAGTTCTTTGAACGCGGGAGGCAATACTGACCCTACGAATTCTCTTAGAGGAGACGTTAAGACTGGGCAAACTTATGTTTCTAGTATTTGTAGACTTAGAAAAAGCTTTTGTAAATGTTGAGTGGGCTACTCTCTTTGAAATTCTGAAGGTAACAGGGGTAAAATGCAAGGAACAAAAGGCTATGTACACCTTGTACAGAAACCAGACGGCAGTTATAAAGAGTCGACGGGTATGAAAGGGAAGCAGTGTTTGAGAGGGAAGTGAGACAGTGTTGCAGCCTATCCCCGATGTTGTTCAGTCTGTACGCTGAACATGCAATGAAGGAAACCAAAGAAAAATTTGGAGCAAGAATTAAAGTCCAGGAAGAGAAAACAAAAACTTTGAAGTTTTCCGATGACATTATAACTCTGTCAGAGACAGCAAAATGTAGACTGTCAACGACGTGAAATGCGTCTTTGAATAAGAGAAACTAGTTAACATCGAATATAGATTTAAGTGTTAGGAAGTATTTTCTGAGGGTATTTGTCCGGAGTGAAGCCATGTCTGGAACTAAAACAAGGACTGTAGACAGTTTAAACTAGAAGAGAATTGAAGCTTTTAAAATGGTGTGCTACAGAAGAATGAAGAAGATTAGATGGGTAGATGTTTGACTAAAAGAAGGGATTAGTTGATAGGACAAATTCTGAGATGTCATGGGACCACCAATTACATACTGGAGGTAAGTGTGTGTGGGGGGGGGGGGGGGGGGAGGGGAGATAAAAACCAAGATACGAATACTGTAAGGAGTTTCAGAATAATATAGGTTCCAATAGTTATTCGGAAATGAAGGGGCTTGCACAGGATAGAGAAGCATGGAGAGCTGCATCAAACCAGTCCTCGGACTGCAGACCACAACACCTTTGGCAGAGTGAAACTTCTCAAAGGATACACGCAGTTATCGTAAACAGTCTGATTAGCTGCTGCTTTGGTGTTGAGACGGCTGTACGAGTTGCTAGCCAGTACTTCCGTGAAATGGAGTGCTTACAGTCAACCAGCCCTCCCGATGGAGTTCAGTGAGTAAAAATAATTTTCAAGCTGCCACTTATCATAAGTGGACACAATGACTCTTCTTCACAAAGCCAATAATTGAACTCAGTATGAAATTTCGTTTTATTTTTATTTATTTTTTAAATTTGTATCGCTTGTCAAAGCGAACGCTTCATAGCGAGAGCCGGTGTAATGGTCCAAATGGCTCTGCGCACTATGGGACTTAACATCTGAGGTCATCAGTCTCCTAGAACTTAGAACTACTTAAACCTAACTAACCTAAGGACTTCACACACATCCATGCCCGATCCAGGATTCGAACCTGCGACCGTAGCGGTCACGCGGTTCCAGACTGTAGCGCCTAGAACCGTTCGGCCACTCCGGCCGGCTGAGCCGGTGTAAGCAGTGGACTGTGTGTTTTCCTTTAAAAGAACTTTTTATAGTGTCTTCCTCTTTTTGCGTGTTCCATTTGCTTCTTATGAGAGTAGGGCGGGATTATGTAGAACTTGGTTCTTTACAGACGAGTCGCAGCAAGCCGGCAGTAGTACAAAAGGGCCCCCAACTGGGAATACCTGGGAGAGGATTCCCACTTCGACCTTCACCTGATAACTTACAGGAAACTCAAGTTAACCTTGGTGGGAACCAGGGATTTGGAACGATTTACATTTTGTTTTTTGGACAAACAATAATTGTGTGTGGCAGAGATATTTGAGTCAGCATATCTACAGAGAGAAAGTAAATAATTCTATCGATACGTAAATCAACTGCATCGGTGAGATTCAGTAAGGGTGGAAAGCCAAACTAATTTCATACCATACTAACTTCACAAATTATGAGTTTGCGCACGAAATTCTGAAAGGAACCATTAAATAAAAGTATACATCTTCCGCTAATCACTTCCTACCACTTTCTTTGTAATGCTCCTTTTTGCTTACAAACAAAAGTTTTAGTATTGCTCTTGTACTGTTTAGACTAGTACATTGCATATTGAGAATGATCAAAAAGATCCATCATTTCCTCAAATTTATGAAACTAAAAGGACCACACATATTTTACTCTCGTGCTAACAGGGCGTGCGGCACATTCATCGTACTTGGCCGATTTATGAGGTGGAGAGATCGCGAAGTCTGAGCTGGATAATTAGTAGGGACACAGATTTCTTTACTTGGTAAATGGCTCAGATTACTTCTTTGTAGACCTTCAGCATCGTGTGCCCGTTTCGTTGCAATACTAAAGTAGCTGCTAAGCCGGTTAAAGTTGTAGCACATTCTGACCACTAGTTCCTTTGATGACAAAATCCCAGTAGGGATTTAAATATTCTTGGTTTCCACGAAATATTTATTTTATTCGTTTGCGTGAAGACGTTGTTAATTTGTTTTCTGTTTTTTTCGTAAAAAAGCTACTTTCCAACCAAGATGAAGTTTTTAGCTTAAAGAATAGTTATTTAGAAAGCCTGGAAGACGCTTCGGGGCCAGTTTCGCGGAGAAAATATCATTACAGGCTGCAAACTGCCAACTTGAGCCGACTGCTGCCCTTTTTACGACGGGCGTAAGGCAGTGCTGAAGGGGTGAAAGGAAGAGAAAATATTCAATAGAAAATAATATTTAAAAAAAGAAGCCAGTCTCATATGAAAGGTGTGGAGTTCGATGCCCGATCAGTCCTGGGGATTTTAGCCGACTGTTAATGTTTCTAGCCTTTCGGGCAAGGTTTCCCAACGTGAGAAAAACTGTGCTCTGGAGTCCACATAAAACTACGGGTAATTCCTACAACTGGCTGGATAACTCAGATCGAAGGTTGTAGGAAGACAGGGGCTTCATCATCATCACCACCTTCATCATCATCGTCAAAGGCAGCCAAAATTACTTTGCGTTGTTAACAGCCAATTGACAGAGTCTTCTCTTAGACAATACTATGTATACGTGGATCTGAAGATGACTGGCAACGGCTGAAATTAGTTATCAAGTTTCCTACACGCGATCTTGGCAAATAAAGAGTTTACAAAGAACAGCAATCATTGCAATTACGTCTGTCCTTTCTATAGACATTTTGAAATTCTAGTTTTGGTCAGTATGTATTTCTTTGAAATTCTTCTTCTGAAGTGGCTGTTACAGTCTGGTCGTTTGAATACATCAGTGTTCTTATATCGTGGTCCCCATCTAGTTTTATTCCCTGGTTGCTTTTGTTTCCTCAATCCGATGTTTTAATCGTGTCATATACTGGGTGGTTATAATTAAACTTTCCCTACTTAACATGTTATAACACGGAAACTAATTACCGATCGAGTACCAAACTTGGTAGCATTAATCTCCAAAGTATGGGATGCGTGATTTCCATCCGTCACAGCGCCACCGTCCAGTTCCAACCCTGACCAACAGGTGTCGTGATCAGTCATCGTGATTGTAATCTCACACACCTGAACAGTCGCCGTGCACTTGTTGACGTGCCAATATGAGCTTGGACAAAAGGAGCAGGGCATTATTGGCGGAGCTCTGTTATCAAAACAATAGTAATGCTGCAGCTGCACTTCGAATATATCGCAGGCTGAAAGGATTACGGAAGGGTCCTCTTCCTCCACCTGCTGCGTGGACTATGATGAAGTAGTTCGAATCAACAGAAGAAATTTACGTTGCTCCGGGAAGAGACCGACGACCAATCAATTGCAGGTTGTTGATGAAATCACTGTTGCTATGGCAGACAACGCTCCGCGCAATTCCCGATCGTCAGGCAGTGGGAGTGCTGTGTCACGACAGTTGGACATCCCGCGGTCCACTGTACAGAAGGTGCTTCGAACGATTCTCAAATGGTATCCGTACAAGATCCATATCGTACAACAGCTTGCACCACAAGACATACAACGACGTGTTGACTTCACTCTTTACTTTCTCGCAAGGACTGAAAATGACGAAGACTGGTCCTGGACCATCCTATGGACAGACGAAGTTCATTTTCTCTGACGGGTGAGATGAACACACACAATTGCCGAGTTTGGGGATCTTCACCTCAGTCACTGTGCATGACGTTCCTTTGTATGGTGAACGTGTCACCGTGTGATGTGGTTTCACGGTTACGTTCATCATTGGCCCATTCTTTTTTGAACAGGTTGGGGCTCAATGACCAAAGTTATGAAGTGTGAATGACCAGCTTTACTGCGATATGCTTCGCCAGCATGTCATACCCGCCCTACAGGAAAGAAACGCATTGAACTCAACAGTTTTCATGCAAGAAAGAGCCCCACCGCACATCGCTCGTGATGCTCACCTGCATCTCTGAAACACATTTGGAGACGATAGAATTATCAGCCGATTTTTTCCAAGTGCTTGGCCGGCACGACCACCTGATCTCAGCGATTTCTGGTTGTGGGGCTACCTGAAGGACACGGTTTACCACGGGAACTTCCACACATGTGTTTATCTGAAGCGCAACGTATCAAGAGAAGTAGCCAGCGTATCTACGGATATGTTTCGTTCTGCTGTGAATAATGCAAACCTGTAATTTCAGCCTCTCCTGGACACTGATGGGCGCCATATTGAGCTCCTTTTGTAGCAATAATGGTTCAGGTATGTAATGGTATGATGTACCGTAGCAGCAAATTAAAATTGTTTCAATTGAATTGATTCTGCATTATTTCTCTTCGCCATGTCCTTGACATTAATGCTGCCAAGTCTGGTACTCGTACAGTAATTAGTTTCCTTGCTAAACCGTATTAAATAGGGAAGCTTTAATTATAACCACCCGGTACATAAAAAAAGTGAAATATATAAATAAAAATGAAGGAAGCTTGCCACCTTGTTTAACTCCTTACTTAGTAATAACGCCGATCTTACTTATTTTGTTCTGTTTTCATTACAAATTTAGTTTAAATGTATAAACTTCTAATGACTCATATCAAGTGTCGTGAATTCCATTTTCTCGTAATAGTTACCACGTTTTTCTCCTATTTAATCTGTTAAACGCGTTGATATAGGTGATAAAAGCTATGTGTGACATATTATTAAATTCTCTTTTATTATCTGCCAATATCTTCAAAGTAAATGTATTACCTGTTGCTGTTCGCACAAATCTAAATCCACTCTGATCTTCAGTTAAAATTTTTTCTGGTGTTGGTCTTAAAATTTTTGCATATACTTTATAACCAGCTATTAAAACACTGATTTCCCTATGATTATTACAGTCTTCTCGATCATATTTCTGAACTATTAAGTACACAAGAGCAGACGACGATCTTTCCGGTATTGTCGCTTTCTCCCATCATAAACTCAGGAAATGTAAAAAATCTTAGTTTAAGGAGAATTCTGCCACATTTCAATAACTCGCTGTTAATGCAGTCTATATCAGCCTCCCTTTCTGTTGTTCACTATTTCTAAAACTTCTTCTAACTCTACTAATGTCAGTATATCTACCCCTCTCCACCTTCATACATTTCTACTTGTTCTATTAAGGAAGGCAAGTGCATACTCCAACGGCAATAGCACGACGCCTAGTAAAGCACTATGGTATTCAATCTTCAGGTTAAAGACAACATTATTTGACATAGTAATATCCCGGATGAGTGGGACCGAGCGAAAATCATACAAGTCGAATTCGCAAAAATCGACGACCAGTTTTGCACATAAATAGATAAAAATTATGTTCATTTGCGACCAGAGACTAAAGAAAACAATTCAATTTAATTAAAAAAAGTTTAATAAAATTTAAACAATACAATAAGTTATATTACAGTACAGTAATATGCATTGCTACAATGTAAACCGAAGTTATTGAGACGTAGAAGGTTTCATAAACTCTAACAACGTCGTCTGACGAGTCAATTTTTTCTCCTAACGCAAAATTTCCTCTTAGCACGATTATGAATTTTTATTCCCCGTTTTGCAGCAGGAAGTTTATTTCCTTGGAGTCTATTTTTTCTGCAATTTCTAGCCCTTTTTTCAATTGAACTGAGTCCTTCTGTAAAGTTTACAACTTCCATTTGATCTTCCCATCGAACTGGCTGTAAAGGAACAGGCTGTTGAATGTTTTGATCTTGCTCACGCATTTCTGTAAGCTCATCCGTTGTCACCTCCAGACTGAGTGAATCCAGGATTTATTGGAAGCCATCGTCATCACCCACCTTTTCGTTTACTGTACAGCAAGTTCGACTAAATTAATTAGATTTTCAGGAGCATCGCCCGGTAAATTGTCGATTAATAGCGTCACTTTAACTGGGATTAACGTTAGACTTCAGGTAGGAAGTGATTACCAAACCAGTACTCAGAAAGGGAAGCTGTCACGCGACCTGTAGCATTTGACTTACAACTAACGGCCAATACAGCTTTAGAAGTATATTTTTAAAGCTCTTGGATTTTCTGGGAGGTAATCTAAGAGAGGTTTCAGTTTAGAATCATCAGCTGCATTCGCGCCCACCATGACTGTCAATCGATCTTTCGCGGCTTTAAAACCTGGGAAGATTTTCTCTTAAGGGCTGATAAAAATTCCTTTAGGCATCTCCTCTCAGAACACATCTTTGTTATGTATGTTTTGGCTGGTATATCCACCTTCTTCTATCGTTGGCTTGAGTTTCTCTGTATAGAGTGACGCAGTATCTTCATCAGCGTTTGCCGCCTGTCCTCTTTCTGTGATGCTAAGCCAGTTACAGCGACATTTGAATCGGCTAAACTAACCGTTACTAGCTTTAAATTTTTCATCTTTGGCCTTCTCCCCAGTTTTTCCTTTCAATTTCTCAAAACGCAGTTTAGTTTGAAAGAAAACCGTGTTCAGATCAACATGACGACTTTTCACTCTTATTTGGTTATCACACCACAATTTTAACATTGTTTACATCTCAGCGCTAATACCATGATGTTTACAAATGATACTTGAATTCAAAGACTGAGCATTTTTTAGAGTTTCGAGAATGTTTTTACCTTCCATAATTGTTCTGGCTGTTGGTTCCGGAAGATAAAACTTGTTTGCCAATTCACAAATTTTTATTTTTGCTTCAATGTCATAGATAATAGATGTTAAATTTACATTCCAAAGATAATGATATTCCGTACTCATTTCATCGTCCGCTCCCGGTAGCTGAGATATATCAATTCATGCATCCTTGCTAAAGCTTATTATACTGCCCAGCTTTTTCCAATACCGAGAATGATAGCGAGGAGAACAATGTCCAAAATCACCAACTTTTTGTGGAGAGGTGAAGTGTTCAGAGTATCTGCTAAAGTAACCACTTTAGATCCTAAAAATGGTGGACTAGGATTAACTGATATAACGGAGAAAGCCTCTGCACTTTCATCAAAAGGCAAGTTAATTTAATAAGAGACTCACGAGAAAGCATAACCAGCCAACTTTTCGAGATCATGAAACCTCGAAGTCTGCTTCCCCCGATTGACGCGCAGAATATCAAAAGTCGCTTACAGCATGTGAGGATTTTCTATGTTGAGTTTAGTTATGTCAGTGTCGAACTTAGGAAGTCACGACGCTTAACATCGAGAGCCATAATGTGGAAACGAAAGAAAAGCGAAGGAAGGAACAAAATAGAACGACAGTTTCCAAACATTGAGTGGACTGAGATTTGGAAAAACATTAGTTCTGATGTGCTCACGTCTAACATAAAAACGGCATGGTACAAGACAATTAACAACGTAGTTAGCACCAATGAAAGACTGCACGCAATCGGACTCTGTGAAACAAATTTAAGTCAACAATGCCACCTAGTTGACACAATCATTCATAGATTACTTGCAGTGGTCACATGAATAGTTGGAAGTGGATCCGGGAGCAAATAGCTCTGATTACAAGAACATCCCCTGAGTATATATCGTTGTCATTGATACACAGGCCTGAAGCACGCTATTTCTCAGAAGCAAAAAATAACGCTGTGTACTGGTTGCTGGGAAATTTTGTTAATTACGTCCTTAACAAATTAGGATCCGATAGCATCATAGATTTCAAGGTACCCATGCTGTGTGAATTCCACAAAATTTGAAGGCATACGAATCACAAGAAAATGTTCAGTAATATGTTAAAAATTGTATTTGAAAGAATGGGCATTGGTTAATATAAAAAAGAAGACTGTGTTGACAGTGATGTTTTGTAGTTACCTTAAGGATATTATTTAAAATTTTACAGTATATTTTAGGTGTGTGCTTTCTCTACTTCAAAAAGTAGATTTCGAAATTTGTAAGCTAATGTACAGAACTTATGTGACAGTGAGATTGTGTGTCTAATAGTGTCAAAACACAAAACATTAAAGGTGCATTATTGACTTATATTAGAAATCTAGAAATAGACAGTTTTTATGGAAAGGTCCTTATCGATTGGTTCAAACCATAAGATTCTATCTGATAACGTAATATTCAATGGCTGTCACATTGCCCTGTTCATTTTTGCACTGTGATGTGTAAGTCAGTTTGGCAGTGAAAGACTTATTACATAGGTATGATCACTTCAGATACTTAACATTCAATTAATGTCCAGAAAGTGTAGTTGGAGGGCTAGTCAAATTTATTATATATCTCCCTTCCGCCATTCTCAAGTATTTCAGAAATTGTCTAATATAATTATTAAATTGTTTTATATTTAAAATTATCCCACCAACTTGCTGATGTCCACCATAAAGAGCTTTTTATGCTTCTGTAAAGATTGGAGCTCATGTAAAGTGCAGATTTTATTTCTTCATGTTAAAGTTTGAATGCCTTAAAAAAAACTTTTCTTAATGCTTAACTTAATTCTTTCTGGTAATTTAGTGAGTAACACAATCTTCTGTTGTCTTTCTTTAACATCAGCATAATTGAAACGATCAAACTGTTTTTCTTTAAATAACTTCATGTATAACATGTATCCATGGTTACTACATGAACTTAGTATGTATTTGGAATGTGTAACATTGTTTTTTTAATAAATGTTTTATTTAAAAAAAGTGGTTAGCGCGACAGAATATCAAGCCTAAGGGTCTGGGTTCGATTCCCGGCTGCGTTGGAGATTTTTTCGCTCAGGGACTGGGTGTTGTGTTGTCCTAATCACCATCATTTCATCCCCATCGACGCGCAAGTCGCCGAAGTGGCGTCAAATCGAAAGACTTGCACCCGGCGAGCGGTCTAACCGACAGAAGGCCCTAGTCACATGGCATTTAAATTTATTTATTTATTTCATCCAAATGAATCAGTTCTGCTACGTCTGGATGACATTGTTAGAATCTATCAATCAAGCCAACTCCGTGCATAAAACTAAGACGTACGAAACACGTCCGGACCTGCTGTAGCCGAACACTGTGTGGGCGGAGTGAAGGAATAGAAGCGTGCGGAGCTCAAATAGAAAAATCTTGTAACTCCGGATTTGCGTAAAACGGGGTAACGTAAGTCGGGGTATTACTGGTAATAAAGACAGAGGAACATTGAAAATGGCGCACCAACAGGGCACCATAGGCTGAAAATGAAGTTAGACATAATGATACTGACGAGAGATTCATTTGATCCCAAAACAAAGTTCTATAAATGAATATAATGAGTAAAGTAAACAAAAACAGTGCAACAACAATATCGCATTGGATCGCATTGTGCTGCAGAACATGTTGCATCAAGTTCCGGCATCGAGTTGATTAGACGTCTGATGATCTCCTGAGGCAGATTCGCCTACAAATCTATAACAGCCACCTCCAGATCATGTACAGAGTCACACAGCGGGATCTGGCGATTTAGCTGACCCACACACTTTCTATAGAGGTCAAGTCCGGGGAGCAGGCCGGGCATGAAAGAATTGGAACCTGATGTAGGAGCTGTGTGGGGACGAGTATTATCTCGCTGGAAAAATGCCCCTGGTACACAATGTAGGGAAGGTCCCACGGACTTGAAGAATGTCGTCAACATAATGGTGGTCCGTTAAGGTTCCACGTACCGCAAAAAAAAGAAGAGCATTACGCCGGCTTTGCGGGCAGTGTGGCGCGTGGCTGTGTGGGTGGAACTGTGCTATTCACCACGCTGTCTCCACACCTGTATGCGGTTATCATCCGCCTCGAAAACGAATCGGGATTCATCAATAAACATTACGTTTTACGAATCTGTAGCAGTTCGCGTCTTTCTGGCTTGGTACCACTGTAAACGGAGTCACCGATGTTAACGGAAGTTCAGAACAAGGAATTTTCGATTGCAAATTTGTATCCGGAAGGCGTCTGGAAATGATTTGTGGAATATCTAGCACCCATACATCTGATTTTGTCATGAAGCGAGTCAAGTCCTGACGGCTTGTTGCACCATCCTACGATCCTCTCTCCTCCTCTTCCTGATCGCTCCAGACCCGGTATGTCCCATGTGAGTGCCGTCTCGTGTCCACCGCTCCAATATCGACTGACGAGAGGCTCCCAACGATCGACATGACGAGCCACACGCGATGACGGCCACTGTGCGGTCTTCATGCCGATGATTCGGCTCCTCTCAAACTGACTTAACTGTGAAAATTTTCTTCTAGCATGTCTTTCTGGCATTCGGCGCCTACTAACGTCCCCCTCCAGTCGGGATGCGCCGTTAAAATAGGGCCCCCTGTCCGATTGCAGCGCCACTGCAGGATCAGTGGGCTTGAGCATTGGCAACACACTTGGATCATTTGCATACCGGATCTCACTGTACTCATTTTCAAAGTTTCGCGTTTGTACCTTTCTTCCCTATGGGTATGCTTTTCTCCCGAGTGACTGCTACGGTCGCTGGTTCGAATCATGCCTCGGGCGTGGATGTGTGTGATGTCTTTAGGTTAGTTAGGTTGAAGTAGTTCTAAGTTCTAGGGGACTGCCGACCTCAGATATTAAGTCCCATAGAGCTCAGAGCCATTTGAAACATTTTATGCTATTTTCAGTGTTTATGGTGAAAATTAATAAAACCAACAAACTGCAGGGATGGATTACTGACTGGAAAGGGAGGAAAAAAGGTACAATGAACGTGTATCCAGAAATGCAGCGTTCTCACGGTAGATAGCGCAGACAAATTTAAGTTCCTCTGACCACGCACAGTGTTTTTGTTGTGTGGTACAGGTCGTGTGATCGACGCAGCGTACTGAAAGCAGCAGTATGGTCTGGTTTCATACCAGGAATAAGTGGAGATGGCGTTTGTCTACTGCCTCGCAGACAGAAACTGTCGAGAGGGAGCACAGCTATGCCAAAACAAGTTTCCTCACAGACACCAACGACATCACTTAATATTTCGACACCTTTTTGGGCGTTTGTGTGGTCATGGGTCCTTTGAGATAGGCCAACGATGTATGATGTAGTTAGTGTTTCTGATAGTACTTAGGAGTATTTTGGCATAGCCGTGCTGTCCCTACACAATAGCATCTCGGTTTGTTCCCGACATGAATACCAGACCATTCTGCTGCTTATAGCACGCTGCGTCAATCACACAGCCTGCAATACACAAGGCACGCACGGCACGTGGTTAGAGGAACTTTCATTCGTCCTCGCCATCTACCGTGGCAACGACGCATTTCCGGGCACACATTCATAGGATCTTTTTTCCTCCATTTCCAGCCAGGAATTCATCCCTGCAGTTTGTCTGTTTAATTATTTGTCTGTTTTATCATGTCCGCCGGCAGGCTAAAGGTGGCAGGCTGAAGGTCAACATCCACATCGCGTCGCAACACCACCTACCGGTAAAATGTGCCTGCGGCTCTCGTTCTCGCTATAAACTGAAGGAAATGGATCAGTGTGACTCGATCAGAAGTGCAGGATGCCTTGCAGACGTATACGCGAACTGTACCGTCAAATCAATGATTTTGAAAAACAGCGCATTATTGGCGTGAGAGAATGTGTTGCATCCATCCGGGAAATTGGTGGGACGAAGTGTTTCGGCAGTGCAACGGATGTGTGCAGAATGGTTCACTGAAGGCAGTAGAACACGACGAGATGAGTCAGGTCACACCACCCAGACCACACTCGGAGACGATCGACACCTCATCCAAATAGCACTGCTGGACAAATCTGTGTCTTCTGGCTCTGGCACAACCATGGAACAGTGTAATACATGACATGTAAATATGAAATTACTATCTCTAGTCGTTCAAGCTGTTCTGTTTTTTTTCTGAATATATAGATAGAGAGAGAGAGAGAGAGAGAGAGAGAGAGGGTGGCGGTGGGGGGTGGGTTGGGGAACTCTACCGGAGAGATCTACAGTGTACTGGGGCGGCAGCTGCGATAGTAGACTCTGAGTTTTGGTTGTTTTTTTCTTGAGTGTGTCTACACTGGTTTCACCGACATTGCTCGTGCATACAGGGTGTTACAAAAAGGTACCGGCAAACTTTCAGGAAACATTCCTCACACACAAAGAAAGAAAATATGTTGTGTGGGCATGTGTCCGAAACGCTTACTTTCCACGTTAGAGCTCATTTTATTACTACTCTTCAAATCACATTAATCATGGAATGTAAACACACGGCAACAGAACGTACCAGCGTGACTTCAAACACTTTG
Organism: Schistocerca serialis cubense; assembly: GCF_023864345.2. Classification (NCBI taxonomy): domain Eukaryota; kingdom Metazoa; phylum Arthropoda; class Insecta; order Orthoptera; family Acrididae; genus Schistocerca; species Schistocerca serialis. The sequence continues at coordinate 448,968,921 of NC_064642.1, read as the reverse complement.
TTACAGGAAATGTTCAAAATGTCCTCCGTTGGCGAGGATACATGCATCCACCCTCCGTCGCATGGAATCCCTAATGCGCTGATGCAGCCCTGGAGAATGGTGTATTGTATCACAGCCGTCCACAATACGAGCACGAAGAGTCTCTACATTTGGTACCGGCGTTGCGTAGACAAGAGCTTTCAAATGCCCCCATAAATGAAAGTCAAGAGGGTTGAGGTCAGGAGAGCGTGGAGGCCATGGAATTGGTCCGCCTCTACCAAGCCATCGGTCACCGAATCTGTTGTTGAGAAGCGTACGAACACTTCGACTGAAATATGCAGGAGCTCCATCGTCCATGAACCACATGTTGTGTCGTACTTGTAAAAGCACATGTTCTAGCAGCACAGGTAGAGTATCCCGTATGAAATCATGGCGGTGAATCGAGGAAGTACAGTACATACTGACGAAACTAAAATGAGCTCTAACATGGAAATTGAGCGTTTCCGGATACATGTCCACATAACATCTTTTCTTTATATGTGTGTGAGGAATGTTTCCTGAAAGTTTGACCGTACCTTTTTGTAACACCATATATATATATATATATATATATATATATATATATATATATATATATATATTGAAAGGGTACAGTACTGCCTGACATTGAAAATAGGTACAACATACTTCATTATTTTTGTCAGAACAACACATTTTTTTTTGTAAAATAACTCAATTTCAATTAATACAGCGATGCCGGATACCAGTGTGGGAAAGAATGACAATTTATTGATTTAATTGATCACATGTGCACTCCCACAAAGTAAATCCCTACACCCAGTTTGGTGAGATCTGTGAAATGAATGAATGTATGGTCGTCTGCTAACCGCAGATAGTGAATGTGAATATATCATCATCTTTGAGACGATCCTTTGGCCACCTTTGGTGGGACCAAAGAGATGAAATTTACCTGAGCTTTGAGCGCCTGAAATGTGGCTGACCAATACGGTAGCAAGTTGCTCCCCCACTTCGACAGAGGTGTGAGAGGACCTAGAGAACGGCCATGTTTCAGCACTCTGCCGCTGGATATTGTGCTGTTAAGACCTGTTTTAGTTGTGCTCCGTAATGACGAAAGAGTGGAGACATGGTATGCATGTGGAATACTTAAGAGTAGTTTGAAATAATAATTTCTCTATTTCAGGAACTTTTGTGGGGAGAATTAATTGTCAGGCAGGTAATATTAATGGGATTGTAGTAATCTTCGGAAGTGACCAACGGTCACAATGAAACCACGTGTAGCAATAAGTTGAAATACTTCCGTGTGCTTAAGTTAAGCTGAATTACTAGCGTGTGTACAAAAAGTTGAAATATTTAAGAAATAGCGTGTGTACCATAAGTTGAAATATTTAAGAAATGGCGTGTGCACGACTTGAAATTAGAGACGAGTACTTCCACGTGGTGAGTACTGTGTGAGTCTCAAACTGGGTATGAGACAAAAGATAAAGATAAGTACTCGTCCATGGTATCAGTTGAGGACTCGCGTGTGTGATGAATGCGTTCTTAATATTACTTTTGCGTGATATGATTCCGTGTGACGCTAGATTCAAACTCTGAGAGAGAAGCAAGGTGAGTCGGCCGTCTATCCAGCAACGCCACTTGGCTTGCACTGCACAGGAAGACGTGCATATATCTCCAGAGTTCATAGTAGGAAAGTGGAATTGTGAAGTGGGGCAGTGTCGTGTGAAACTGGGATAAATATTAATTGAAGTGGGAAAGCTGAAAGTGATAATGTTGTGACTATTCTCTGTGTAGTATTTCATGTTGTAGTGTGGTGTATGTCATGTAATTTGGGTATGTGTGGTTTGCATGGGAGAGTAGCGAGGTAGTTTCAAAAGATTAGTGGGTTATGCTTGTTCTTTCGGTACCACTCGGTCTGGAGGAAAGTTTAGTGATGATGATTGTGAGAGTCGAAGTTTGAGGTATAATAAAAGATCCACCATCCTATCCAGAAAGTGCACTGTAGCGTTAAAAATAATTACGAGACCATAATATAGAGATTCACCATTGTAAAGCCATGCCCACTGGGCAGAATTTCTCAAAATGGCTCTGAGCACTATGCGACTTAACTTCTGAGGTCATCAGTCGCCTAGAACTTAGAACTAATTAAACCTAACTAACCTAAGGACATCACACACATCCATGCCCGAGGCAGGATTCGAACCTGCGACCGTAGCGGTCACGCGGTTCCAGACTGAAGCGCCTTTAACCGCACGGCCACATCGGCCGGCCAGAATTTCTCATGTGTTATTGTTGTAGGTTGTAGAATTTGTGTGTTTAGGTTATAGAATTTATCGGAATAAATAAGATAGTGAAAAGAAAAAGATTGGTGGACTTTTCCTTCGAATTGTATGTTGTCATAATGTCCCGAATTTATAATGTGTGCGCCATTCATATTCAGTGCGGTGGCCACGTGTTGACAAAAGCCGTTAAATAAAAGACAAAAAGAAAATGTGGTATTGCCAGTGCGTAGTGTACAGTCAGAGTTCTGTAAATTACTGATAGTCAGATGCGTGTTTCCGTTGCGTATTAATCATATAGGAGGATAACTTGTAACTTAAGTGTGAGTACTGGAGTTCATGTTACTCGATAAGTAAGAATGAATCCACTCGCTTGGCAGACCACTCGAGATCTTGCAGGCCTGACTGCTTGATGCCACAGTATGAGCAAGGCATGTGGGTGCCTCTCAATATATACTACACGGTAAATTACGGCGTCATCTGCAAACAATCTAAGGGGCTGCTCAGATTATCACCTAGGTCATTTATGTAAATCAGGAACAGCAGAGGGCCTATGACACTACGCCAAATATCACTTCTGTTCTACTCGATGATTCACCGTGTTTCACTACGAACTGTGACCTCTCTGAGAGGAAATCACGAATCAAGTCACACAACTGAGACGATACTCCACATGCACGCGATTTGATTAATAGTCGCTTATGAGGAACGATATCAAGAGCCTTCTGGAAATCTAGGAATATGGAATCGATCTGAGATCCCTTGTCGACTGCACTCATTACTTCAGGGGAATAAAGCGCTATGTTGCACAAGAACGAAACTTTTTAATTCGTGTTGGTTATGTATCAATAAGCCATTTTCTTCAAGGTGATTCACAATGTTTAAGTACAGTATATGCTCCAAAATCCTACTGCAAATTGAGGTCAGTGATATGGGTCTGTAATTCAACGGGTTACTCCTATTTCCTTTCTTGAATATTGGTGTGACCTGTGCTACTTTGCAGTCCTTAGGAACAGATCTTTAGTCAAGTGAATATGAACGTCCTATCTCTAGTCGTTCAAGATGATCTGCTTTTTCTGAACACACACACAGACTCACACATATATATATATATATATATATATATATATATATATATATATGCTCTGCAGAAGGACTGTGCCCCGTTGGCAAGGGATCGTGGATGTCCTGGAGTGGACAAAGGGAACTGAAGCGAAGGGGCAAGTAACGTGGGAATTCACGATGTGGAGGGCAATATGCATAGTGGCTGTGGTGGGGGTGGGGGTGGGGGCGGGGCGCCGGCTTAGTATGCAGGGGGCGCGGCGGGCGGCATGTGACCCGAGATGCGGCTGATGCGTGTTCCCGGGAAACTGAGCGGCTCAGCGCGCGGACGTGGAGCCCATGCGCAACGACACGGCCTCGTTACCGCTGCAGCGCCGAGCCGCGCCGCGCCGCCAGGAAACTGGCTCACCGTCCGCTAGCTTCGCGTCTACTCAGCTAGCCCTGTCCAGCTCTCCGATTGCTAATTGGGATAAACTGATGAACGACCCCTCCACGATGGCAGCAGTAGCATCTACGGCAGTTGACTGGGTCGACGGCGAGTTTCTCCCAATCGAGTTACCCTCCGTACATCCCGACGGGAAGGCACGAGAAGATTCCAGTTCCTCCGCGCCTTTGGATATGGAATGACCGTCCTTTCGACGTTCACGAACTGGTGCTGATTAAATGCAGTGATGCCGCGTGTCTCGATCATCCAGAACTCGACTTTCGAGTCAACGGCCAGTACAAGTTTTGACGCCGTAGAGTAAGGAGCGCCCTCTCTCTGCAGTTATCTGTAATTAAATTGGACGTAAGCCTATAACGTTGCCCTGAAATGATGTGTAACGCGCAAGTAACGGTCTGTAGTTCGGCCAGGCTCTTCGAGAACTGTCACACCACGACCTCATTATTGATACTCCGTTAGCCACGGGTCATGCCCAACAACACCTTTTTTCTTTTTTTTTTGGGGGGGGGGGCGGGGGTGGAGGGGACCAAACAGCGAGGTCATCGCTCTCATCAGATTAGGGAAGGAAGTCGGCCGTGCCCTCTCAAATGAACCATACCAGCATTTGCGTGGAGCTATTTAAGGAAATCACGGAAAACCTGAATCAGGATGGCCGGACGCGGGACTGAACCGTCGTCCTCCCGAATGCGAGTCCAGTGTGCTAACCACTACGCCACCTCGCTCGGTCCCAACAACACTGATCGTTAACCATTTCTGAGATGGACATTTTGTTTCTGCTTGAATAAAACCAAACGTGGATGTACTCCATCTTGGAAGGAATGAAACTTCATTATCCCTTTGTATTTACAAAAAACTTAATAAAATCATTTGAAAGATTTCATTCACCATTGACTGCACATTTATTAGAGTATCCATTACTGCAATTTCAATCCTTTGGTCATTTTCAGGTGGTTATAGGAGACAGAAACACAGCATACTAAGCATTACCAAAATTTAAGTGAGCCGCTATGGTCCGTGACGCTGTAAAATGATCGTTACTGACATGTGCAAGCGTCACGAATTCAATTTCAGGTATTTGTAATCTATCCACCACATAACGATGCTGTATGTGACAAAGGCTACAACGGGCCACATGGGTTTACTTCATTTTTGTTGTTTCTCTTAATAGTGACTGCTGCTGTGTTTTCAGCAACTGGAACCACCTGAAAATGACCAACTGGTCGCAACTGCAATAGTAGATATTCTAATAAATGTACATTCAATGGCGAATACGAAATCATTTAAAAAATTTAACTGTATTTTGTAAAGGTAACCATATTCTGTCGTTTGATTGGAATAATGAGTATTATAATATATAGTCAACGTCGCGTATGAAGTCTTTCAAAAAGTTCCACTTGATTGTAAGCCCAGAACAAATGTAACTGTGTAACTTAGTAAAATGTACAGCAAAGAGCAACTGACAAAAACATTAGTTACAGTGCGATTTTCGTCGTCTTAAGGATCTAAATCAGTCATTATGTCTTCATACTTGGTTCAGTATGTTAACTAAATGTATCGCATGCGTTTCAGGTGTATTTTTTCATTCGAAAATTATTTTCCTTTTGACGCTGTTTACTTCTCCTTGTATATTCTTAGCACTTTGTTTCGTTTCACTGGTGACTATTTCCCTCCATTCCTCGTAAATACCTACAATTATACCTAGGGGAAATACAAACTTGAATTTCTCCTCTGGAAGTGGTCTTGACCAGTTATTTTTTTAGAGATCGAAATAAATCTTGACGTCTTATTATATCATTTGCGAATTAGACAACTTCGAAGTTTGATGTTGAATGAAATATAAGTATTGACCATGTTTGGTACTATGGATGACACTATAGGTCAACACATCTTGTCACCTCATTTTGTTTTGTTGCAGAGTGTGATCATTTCAGGTTAGTTTCCTTATGACATTTTTCTTCGCGTTCAGCACGTAGTCGACAACGGTTCGCTCTTTACGGTATGCGACAACAAATGTAAATCTATGTGGTTCCAGAGGCCTTTCCAAGTGTCAAACTTCTATGATGTATAAATGTAGACTGAAGCAACGAATGAAAATTTGTATCGGTGGCAGGATTCGAACCTGCTCACTAGTCAGATGCGTTGTTCAAGTGCACAGACTAGTCCGGCACGCTTCCCTTTTCTATCCAAATTCACTCACGCCCCAGTCTTCTTGACAATCCCCCTAAACTCGAATGGTGTTGCAGAGACTCTCCAACAGGCCTAGTGGTTAGCATAACTGCCTCGTGAGTAACTCCTCCAATGGATGTTCGTGGGATAAATAATAAATTAAGACACATCCGTGATTTTTTTATTGATGTAAGTTATTTTGAGGTTTATGTCTTTGCCAGTAGCATCTCTCTGTAAAAATGCTGTTATGTCGCTGGACGTTTGCAAATCTCGCTTCCTCTGTGGAGTCTTTATCTCCAGGGACAGACAGGAAGACTGTTTGGTCCAATGTCAGCCTAACTATTATTCCGATGGAAGTGGCGTCCTCAAGTCGTTCATAACCTTGTCCACACCAACATTCGACTTCTTCGCATTAGTCTTAGTGAGACAGACCGATGCAGTCTCTGACATGAAACCGATATACGATATCATCAGTTGCTCACCTGCGGACGCAGACATTGGAATTGGCTCCACCGGCAATTAAACTTTTTTACCAGGACGTCGGAAGAGACAATCTCCAGTGAGATTCTTCTGCGTCGTGATTCAGCCTTCTTTCTTAATACGTAGAACAACACAGTTATGTATATTGTCGCGCATCGTGTTCATTACGTGGTGGGAAGCGGGTATAGCCTGGATCCTTGTGCCTTTTACTGGTATATTATTATAAACCATTTGACATGGCAAAGAATGCCACGCCATCGTGAGCTTTTCGTAAATGTGCTGTATCTGCTGTTTAGTCGTCAAGGAGTTGGATGAAGTGTAGAATCCCTTTTATGTCTGAATGTTGTATTTCTGTTGCCTTGGTAAACTTGACAAAAAAGAAAAGTGTTGAGTTAACGTGATTTCCCTACATCGCTTCAGGCAAATGCCGGGATGGTTCCTTTGAAAGGGCACGGCCGATTTCCTTCCCCATCCTTCCCTCACCCGAGCTTGCGCTCCGTCTCTAATGACCTCGTTGTCGACGGGACGTTAAACACTAATCTCCTCCTCCTCCTGTTGAGTTAACTTGTCTTCTTGGTACTTCCGTCATTTTCCTTTTTACGTGTATTGTTAGACAACTTATTTCCTTTTTGTGATCCTATTCATCTTTTTTTTATTTAAGTGATAAAAATAAACAAAAATTGTTAGTCTACGACTGGAATTTCTTTTTATTTTATTTATTTATTTTGTTTTTTTAAGTTGTGGAAACCATGTAGTATTGAGTCCGATTTTGTCTTTCTTTTTGGAATAGAAGTTTGTCAGGTTTCAACAAATAAATAAATAAATAAAGATAAACTAGAAACAGACCAGTACCATGTGTGAGACCAGCACTGTGACAGGCGGCGGGTGGGAGGCATCGTGGCCAGGCCTCGAAATTCGACCCCTGCCCACGTTCTCTCCACCCAGCCTGAAGCTGACTAAGGTCCATTCTCCCCTGCCGCTGCAAGGCAATAGTCTTTGCCAATAGACAAAATACCCCCCCCCCCCCTCCAAAAAAAGTGAGCGGTAGACACAGGTTAGAATTCTAGCCTTGGTACAAATTTTGATTCGTTGCTTCAGTCTGCATTTACAAGGTTTCCTGTTTATTCTTTAATTCGTCTGGAATTTGCGAGTTATTGTTTTAAGCATCTCAACTTAAGACAAACCATATTTTTGTTGTTAATATATGACGTAAATTTATTGAAGCAATAATATGTGGAGATGAGGAGTAGAAGTGTAGCAATAACGCTGCGGGTATTCCTCAGATACACGGAGACTTTTACGAATAAGTGATTTATTTTTTAAATACGACGATAAGGTGAAACAATTATGAAGTAAAATTCTGATAGTCAATCAGAAAAAGTTTAAACTACTCAAAATAATAATGCGACAATACTGAGATACGTAGTCTCTGACACCTGAGGATAGACAGGAGTGTGGTAGCAAGACTTGTGCTGCCCTCTAGTTTTGCAAGAAAATAACTGGCTTTTTTTCCTTTTTGAATAAAATCATATTCGCCGTTGACTGTGGAAAATTATTTATTTCACTTCACTATTGTAATTTCGGCCTTCGGGCCATTAGATAGCGGCACTGCAGAAGATTTTGCTGCAACACATTTCAGACTTTTAAAATCCTCCGACATTTATACATACCATCGTCAAATCTCAGCCTTTTCAGTGTAGGCTTAGCTCTGGCGATGACATGTGTACATATCGCAGGATTTTAAAAGTTTGACATGTGCTGCAGCAAAATCTTTTGCAGTATCACTTGTAATGGCCCAAAGGCCGAAATTGCATTAATGAACTGAAATAAATAATTTTCTACAGTCAACGGCGAACATGACGTCTTTCAAAAGAATCTACTTGACGTGAACTTCTACCATGAGAAGCTCATCAAAATAAATTACGTTTACATCTGTCAGAACACGGGTATTAATAGAGTCTTGCTTTCGGGCATTTAGCCGACACACTGCTGAATTACTGTTCCATTTTTTCTGTACGAGGTCCTTACAACTGACTTAGTCATATTGTTCAGTTGATACTCGCTGTGCTGCTAAGGGTATCCTCTGCCTGGACTGCGAGGTTTTGTTGACGTAGTGCTGTTTATAGCCGAGGTCGATTCCTGATGTCCTTATAACTCCCACTTATCTTTTCAGAGCCCGGACATTTATTGCGTGAAACGCTCTTGCTCCTTGTTTTCTCAAGCTCTGATGAGTGAAATGGCCTGAAATATGTTAATTATTAAGATCTGGATTTCTAGTATCGCTGAAACTGAAAACTGTGACCCTCAAATACTTGGAAATTTGTGGTAAATTCTATGGGTCCTTAGGCTTACACAATATTTAATTTAACTTAAACTAACTTACACTAAGGACAACACACACACCAATGCGCAAGGGAGGACTCCAACCTCCGACGGGGGGAGCCGCGCGAAGAGCGGCAGGCCGCCTAGACCGCACGGCTACCACGCGCGGCCTCTCAATGACGTTGCCCCAGAAACTTGGTGTTTGTAGCAAGCCCTTTGTGAAAACTGATTTGCTTGACTACTTTAGTCGAGTGTTCAAATGGTTCAAATAGCTCTGAGCACTATGGGACTTAACATCTGAGGTCATCAGTCCCCTAGAACTTAGAACTACTTAAACCTAACTAACCTATGGACATCACACACATCCATGCCTGAGGCAGGATTCGAACCTGCGACCGTAGCGGTCGCGCGGTACCAGACTGAAGCGCCTAGAACCGCTCGGCCACAACGGCCGGCTTTAGTCGAGTGTGTCGCTGACGTTCCTTACACCTCTCTTCGAATGTTCCGACAGGCTGCCCCACAGAAGACATGGCAGAAGAATGCGCCACACTTCTACATTTCGGAATCACAGTGCAGATTCCGAAAAATGAATAACCAACAAATAAGCATCAAAAGACGTGCAGGTGCCAAGACATCGAAGGGAGTTCTCTATCATGCTCCTGAAACAACTGAGGCAGAATTCTGGCCTTGTGACGCGGACAGTTCGCTGCTGGGAGATGCCATCACCCTCGGGGAAGACATCAGGCATGAAGTAGCACAGGTCGTTCGCAGTAATGCTCATTTAGTCCACAGCTGCCATGGTGCTACCACAGGTTCTATGGAAACCAAGGTGAATGTCCCTCATAGCATTAAACTGCACCCACTTGCCTGCGTCCGTGGCGCTTTGCATGTTTCAAGCAGCCATTCTCTTGGAAGACGGTGCATCCGGGACACGACCGTCGACTTCGTCTAACAAGAGACGTTAGACGTTGATCCACAGTCCTTACTCGATGAACCCATATCCACTGCAACTGTGATTGACGATTCCGTTGGGTCAACATGGAAAACCATATAGAGTTCATCTGCTGCTGATCGTCATTTTCAACAGTGTGCGCCGAACGGTGTGCTTCAGAACCCTCGTGCCTCTACCAGAATTGTACCATGTCGTCAGATCTGCCTCAGATCGCCGCCTATCCTGCTTTACAGAACGAGCGAGCCTCTGACGTCCAAGTTCTGCGATGATGCTAGACATACAACACCTCGTCATCTCTTCGTGGCTTCGCCGTCTTTCAAGCACTTCCCATACATGCTCAGGACAGCACCAAGCGAACAGCCGACCAACTTCGGCGTTTCCGAGGCTCTGGGATACAACAATCTGCCCCTGTGTCAAAGGCGCTTGTGCCAATTGATTTTCCAATTGGTGACCCGTATCGCCGCTCGAATAATTCTCTGTACGTTTCTGCTCCTCTTATACGGACTGTTTCACAATTTCTGTTACAGGCTTCGAAGTTTCTAGAAGTTGCAAAGTTTTGATAAGGAGCCCTCTTCCATAAATGCACCGTTTGGGTCCGCCACTTCATTGTACGCACACAAACTGATTGTCGAATGTCCCTGTTGTAATTATGACATCATATGCCATTTTTCATCTGGTTACAACAACGGAAGCGAGAAACTCGTGTGTTCGCAGCTAGGAGTGTTGACTGTCGTGCTGCAGGGACACGCCGAAGTACGTCACGTAGAATCTCTTCTACGTGACGTGTGGTCGAAACATGGGCCATGCCATGATCTCCTGCAAAGCATATACGGGGAAACCCAGAAGTCTGTTAACATTTGAAAATTTAGTACTTACGAAGTAATGTAAGTGGAGAGATAAAAATTGTATCACATGAAATGACATGGAGTTTTAGCGAAACCAAGAAAAGTGAACAAAACGACCAAAAAAAGGCGCTTCATATGATACAAAAGCAGTAATCAGCATAGAAACTGATTTTTAACAAAGACGATATCCTTTATAGCAAATGCTCAACATGTCGGCCACCATTCACGAACAGTACCTGTAGTCAAAAGCGTTAAAATATGTGTGAATTACTGAGGAACCAAACTGCTAAGAACAGCCGGCCGGTGTTGCCCAGCGGTTCTAGGCGCTTCAGTCTGGAACCGCGCGACCACTACGGTCGCAGATTCGAACCTGCCTCGGGCATGGATGTGTGTGATGTCCTTAGGTTAGCTAGGTTTAAGTAGTTCTAAGTTCTAGGGGACTGATGACCTCAGATGTTAAGTCCCATACTGCTCAGAGCCATTTGAATTTTGCTAAGAAGAACACATACACTCATGCCCGAGAGAGGAATCAAACCTACGGCGGGAAGGGCCGCGCATACCTGTAGTCGATCGACAATGTTGTGAACAACACTGTACGTCATTATGGCGAAAAATTGAAGTGGGATGTTGTCTTTAAGCATCCCTAACGAGGTCGGTCGATCGCAGTACACCTGCGACTTCAAGTGTTGGGCGAGTTCATTCGTTTGTGAGGAAGGCGAGACCGCCTCACAACGTTGTCGAGCGACTACAGGAATGCGTGGCCCCTCCCGGCGAAGGTTCGATTCCTCCTTCGGGCATGAGTGTGTGTTGTTCTCAGCCCACTACCGCTTACCATCCGGCGCGTATCTAGTGATAGTACTGACATATACAGCATGGCATCGCAGTTTCCCAGCGCTGTAGGCTTAGGAAAGTTCTGCATAGCCAGGCACAAGAGATTATGTACAATGTAATTTAATTTATGTCGGAAGAGGCAAAAGAGAGGTTAAAAATTCCATTATAAAGTGTCCTAGGACCGATTCAGGCTGCTACTGGTGTTTCGCCTTGGACAGTAAGAGGAGTAGAGAGAAAGGGAGAAAAAGTAGCTGCCGGTAGCTACCACGGTTTCTCTACTGGAGAGAAAAAGCGGAATAAAGAGACAAAAATTTTACATTTTTTTTACGAACGAGCTGTGCAGAGACTGATACATGTTCAATGATACAAAAAAACAGCGTCTCATGATAAAGCCACTTCTTCCCTCAATAATGCGCCTTTTAAAGTAAGTATTTTTTCATCACGGTACCTAATCGACAAGTTACCCTTCAGGTATGTGGGTAGACTTCAGTTTAAAACGGTGCTTCCCTTCCAGAGCTCAGCATTTCCCCTAAAGTGAGTTAGGTGACCCGCAACACTGCCGCTCTCCCCACGCCTGTCCAGTCGACTGCACATCTGCTGGCCACGCTATATTGCGTGCATTCTAATTGCACCACTAATAATCTAATAATCACACAGGTTGACATCGAAGGATGTGGGAGGCTAAACATGACCACAAAACGATGCAATCAGGAGATCTTCTACACATGTGACAATACGGGATCAAGCGCCATTGTACATAGAAATCACACCTTCCAGCAGGAATTTATCAGTTAGGCTACGTATGATGCGACTCTGTAGCATATCAGTGTATCTCACATCCGTCACTCCGATACATAGAAACGCAACACCGTGCATTTTTGATGTGGTAAATCCAAGGCTGTTGGCAGAATGAGGGTGACATGTTATGCCGGAAGTCTTCGGCCAGCAATGCTAATTATTAATCAAAATTTAAGCGCTGGCGGGATTCGAACCCGAAAGACTCTACCCCCTTCTTTAAAAAAAAAAACTCATATTGTTCGTTAGTGTTCGTTCTATTTGTTCGGGGCAGTTGTACCATGACGCTTGTTCAAGTTCATTGATCCATTAACTAAGTTTTTTTTTTTTTTTTTTTTTTTTTTTTTTTTTTTTTTTTTTTTTTTTTTTTTTTTTTGTTACAGAGGGCAGCTAACCCTCTGACCGAACACGTTAAGCAACCGTGCCGGCACCCCTAGACCACGGAAAAGTATTTGTACCAAGTCACATCTGCAACTGTTAGAAAGTTGTAATAGGAATTTTGAAACACTGTATACTTTCCTTACCATGTCATGAGCCCACCACAAATCCACCAAGAGGTATTCAGTCTCGCGTTGAGCAGTGGTCACAGTATTCTGAATCATCAATGTCTTCAGAACGGAGACCAGTTTGATTCGACATTCCAAGGTACTGTAACCCGTGCAAGTCTCTTCATCTCTGAATAACTACCGCAATCTGTGTACTTCTTAATCCGCTTACTGTATTCATCTCTTGGTCTCCCTGTACTATTTCAGCCACCCCCCCCCCCCTCGCCCCTCCACCACCCATCACACTTCCCTTAAATACTAAATTGGATATTGCTTGAGTCTATGTATACTATCAACTGATCCCTTCTTTTACTCTATTTGTGCCACAAATTTCGGGTCTCCTTAATTCTGTTCATTACTTCCTATGTACACTCCTGGAAATGGAAAAAAGAACACATTGACACCGGTGTGTCAGACCCACCATACTTGCTCCAGACACTGCGAGAGGGCTGTACAAGCAATGATCACACGCACGGCACAGCGGACACACCAGGAACCGCGGTGTTGGCCGTCGAATGGCGCTAGCTGCGCAGCATTTGTGCACCGCCGCCGTCAGTGTCAGCCAGTTTGCCGTGGCATACGGAGCTCCATCGCAGTCTTTAACACTGGTAGCATGCCGCGACAGCGTGGACGTGAACCGTATGTGCAGTTGACGGACTTTGAGCGAGGGCGTATAGTGGGCATGCGGGAGGCCGGGTGGACGTACCGCCGAATTGCTCAACACGTGGGGCGCGAGGTCTCCACAGTACATCGATGTTGTCGCCAGTGGTCGGCGGAAAGTGCACGTGCCCGTCGACCTGGGACCGGACCGCAGCGATGCACGGATGCACGCCAAGACCGTAGGATCCTACGCAGTGCCGTAGGGGACCGCACCGCCACTTCCCAGCAAATTAGGGACACTGTTGCTCCTGGGGTATCGGCGAGGACCATTCGCAACCGTCTCCATGAAGCTGGGCTACGGTCCCGCACACCGTTAGGCCGTCTTCCGCTCACGCCCCAACATCGTGCAGCCCGCCTCCAGTGGTGTCGCGACAGGCATGAATGGAGGGACGAATGGAGACGTGTCGTCTTCAGCGATGAGAGTCGCTTCTGCCTTGGTGCCAATGATGGTCGTATGCTTGTTTGGCGCCGTGCAGGTGAGCGCCACAATCAGGACTGCATACGACCGAGGCACACAGGGCCAACACCCGGCATCATGGTGTGGGGAGCGATCTCCTACACTGGCCGTAGACCACTGGTGATCGTCGAGGGGACACTGAATAGTGCACGGTACATCCAAACCGTCATCGAACCCATCGTTCTACCATTCCTAGACCGGCAAGGGAACTTGCTGTTCCAACAGGACAATGCACGTCCGCATGTATCCCGTGCCACCCAACGTGCTCTAGAAGGTGTAAGTCAACTACCCTGGCCAGCAAGATCTCCGGATCTGTCCCCCATTGAGCATGTTTGGGACTGGATGAAGCGTCGTCTCACGCGGTCTGCACGTCCAGCACGAACGCTGGTCCAACTGAGGCGCCAGGTGGAAATGGCATGGCAAGCCGTTCCACAGGACTACATCCAGCATCTCTACGATCGTCTCCATGGGAGAATAGCAGCCTGCATTGCTGCGAAAGGTGGATATACACTGTACTAGTGCCGACATTGTGCATGCTCTGTTGCCTGTGTCTATGTGCCTGTGGTTCTGTCAGTGTGATCATGTGATGTATCTGACCCCAGGAATGTGTCAATAAAGTTTCCCCTTCCTGGGACAATGAATTCACGGTGTTCTTATTTCAATTTCCAGGAGTGTATGTTCGTTTTATCTTACTATGAGGTTCCCTTCGATTGGATTAGTCTTGCATTGTTTCTCCTTATCTTACTTGGACTATGGAAACTAGCATTGCTATAATATAATTACTATTTCTCCTAGTGAAAGATGAAATTTACTCTACATATATCACTTTAGACAGTGAAACATGGATCAGAACATGGTCTTATGCTTACAAAACCAATGTGCCGAGGTAGTGAAAGCCTGGATTGTAAAATGAAACTCCTTTATCGGAAGGAGATGCCGAGAATAATCGGAATCTGAGGGCGAACCCCGCTTTATACCAAGGCTTAATGATCATAAAACCACATTTTTTAGAAGTTGAAATGGTGCACATATCGTATCCTCCGCACAGAATCCGGACTCGTACCAAGATCGCTGCCTTTAAAAGATTGTGGTTACCTGTTGAACGTCTCTCATTCCGGTGAAATGTTAAAATATCCAAACAAGCATCACATCTTTAAAAAGACATGAAACGCATGATGAACAACAAAATTACACACTAGGGAAGGGAACGAAGTGGCCGTCTTGCGATGAAATTCTTTTATTGCATTTTACAGCCTCGAGCCACACAAAAGGCAGTTTTCGAATTATTGATAAGTCATCATCAGATATTCTGAAGCTGTTACACAGTAATAAAAACCGACACCTGCTCGTATAGTGCAACAGCCGTGGGTGGTTACACGGGCTAGCGTAAGTGTGGTATTTTATATGTTTTTTTTACTTAGCTTAGACAAATGCTGCATTGATCGCCAACTTCCACCTCAGGGAATACTATGCTTAAGCACATAATATACAATAACATGCAGAACAAAGTTTACACGATTCAGAGACGAGCGCAGCACAAGATTTTCCTTCCTTAGGTTACTTTACGACCGGGCTGTCAGGAAGGGCATAAGGAAAATAATAAAACACATTTCGCCAAATTCTCAAAAGGCATATTTCGTACTAGACGGGAGAACCACTGTGGAAAAGAAAGGCGTAACTCGTAACTGAAGAGTTACTATGTAATTGACCCAGAAAATTTGGTGATGACTTACTAAAAGATTAGAAAGCGGTCTTGACAGTGAGCTGTTTCTGTGACTCGAAGCTGAGAAATGAAAAAAAGAACAACTGAACAAATTTTTCGCCTAAGCCTCTGTGATTTCAGCTGTGCAGTCACACTGTACGAAGGACAGCGAGATGGAAACGAGACAGATGGTGAAACTATCTCTTTAATTATTTTTATTAAACACTGACCTATAGAATTTTCCTGACAAACACAACTCAAACTTAATCTTTTCATTTATTACCCACAATATACAAGCCAAACGCAATCTGGCTGCTACACATTGACAACATGACTTCCAATAATTAACACAAAAGAACGGCCCTAAAATTGCAAGAAATCCTAACAGTAACACAAATCCAAAAAAATATGAAATGAAAGGAATATGAAACTACCTCCAACTCTGTTAATTGCCCAAACTCGTTTCAGTTACGAATCCCAACAGTGCAAACCCCGTTCTTTTTCATACGTCACTTACCTCAAAGAAAATCTTCACAACACAAACTATAGCAACTACAGCAAGTAGCAACTGCAGCCAGCTAAATAAAAAGATTCTAACTATTATAGACTGTAACTACTAGGACGCATATGGTTAGCGAAAGAAAGATTTTATTGAAGAGCAAATAATTTATTTAGAAAATTGTACCTTATCTATGTGACGTCCAGTTCCCAAAAATTATATAGTTGTCAATAATTCCACCACCCAAACAATATCAACCAAACATTCATCGTCATACATCTCCTTGCATATTTTCTTATAAACACATCATTTCATCTCACTTCACAATGCGTGTCCTACCAACACAGAGTCTTCACTAAGAATATCATGTCCATACACTTCCCTACCCACTCGCCAACTGAAAGTCCGTCCAACCACAAAATCTCTTGGCGAGGGCGCAGAGCGCTGTCAGCGGTATTAACACAGTCTATATAGCGAGGCCAACACACAAACAGGCTACTTACAATGGGAAAAAGTACGTAGACTATTTATTCTTCCAAAAGCAATCCCCTAACAGATAACAGATTTATCCCACTTTGAGACAAGACGGTAAATGCCTTCACGGAAATATATCTACGGTTTCCTGCGGAACCATGATTGTACCCAGGCGTGCTCCTCTCGTCCGAAGCAAATCGACAGGCACGAACATCTTTCTTCAGGACTCCAAAAATGTGGAAATCACATGGGGAAGGGAATGGAAGGTAAGGAGGTTATCTAAGGGCTTCCCAGCGAAACTTTTGCAACGTAGTCGAAACAAAAGGCAGGCCAGCACTGAGAATGTCGTGATGACCTTTTTCTTTCAGAGCCCCTAATTGACCTCTGGAACTCGGCGCCACAATTATCGCACAGTGGCACGTGGAGACTTTGCAAAAATTGAAGCGCGCCATCAAGTTCAAACACCTAGGAATGTTGACGGACAGCATCATTCTATAGTAGGATATGTTGCCAAAGTCGTTTCGATTACGCTGCAGTAGTTTCGCTGCGAAGCTCTTACACATCCTCGGACAGTCCCGATGTTTCCCCATGCGATATCCATAGATTTGGAGCCCTAAAGAAAAACATTCACGGCCGTCGACTTTCTTCGGATGAAGATGTGCGCGCCCGGATACAATCATAGTTCCGTAAGCAACCGCAAACATTGTTCCATGAAGGCATTCACAGTCTTTTCTCACAGCTGTATTAACAGTTTTAGCTGCTACTATTGAAATAATAAACAGTTTACTTGCGGTTTGTTTTTCATTTCTGTCATTTTCATTTGAGAGTCCCTTAACAGTTTCAACTGAAGGCCTGTAAGTTACATATGTGTTACATATTCGAAACTTAGGAAGTGACATATGAAGACTGCACATATAAGCTGCGCATGTTGAAAAACGGTCTAACTTTCCTGCCACCAACACGCTTGTCCAGCAGAACTCGTAAGATGGGAATGTCGCTGAATTACCATGAGATTGCACGTGGTGGGAACAGACAAGAGATTTAAAGCTCGATCGCCGGGACTGGCGCAGTTACAGATGTCCGATCACAAGCAGACATAAGTGGTGCGCTCAAGAGCAGGGCGTGGCCGATGAACGTGCTTCGTCGCACAAAGTGGAAATATTAACTGCCGACCAGTGTAAGAAGTACCGTCTCTAGAGGCTCTTGCCACCATAGTTCCAGTGCGTACCTCTTTGTTGCACGCCAACAGCCTGTGTGTCTAGCGAGATTCACAGGAACGTTAAGAAACCATCGTTTACCAGATGAAGGAGGACTCATCGTCCCGACATTGACAAGTAAAAGAAGGTGTAAAAATTCCCTCCGACCAGATTCCGGAGAACGAACTGAATTAATGGACGCTCCTTGTGGAAGTCTGCAGAAATACGTTGTCTCACAAAAATAAAGTCACATTAACACACTGGTAGTAGCCGCTATTAGAATCTTATAGCTGCCTGATTCTTCTCAGCAGCAAGTAGTATCATTTATACAGCGAATCAGCGGTGTTGTGTGTGCGCGTGTGCGCATGTGTGTGTGTGTGTGTGTGTCTGTGTGTGTGTGTGTGTGTGTGTGTGTGTAGATGTGTCAGAGAGAGAGACACAGACAGACAGAGGGAGAGAGAGAGAGAGAGAGAGAGAGAGAGAGAGAGAGTTACTAAGCTCTCGCAAGAGCACTGAGCGGTATTTCAGGACACCCGAATGAAAAACTGCGTATAATCTTTATTCTGTTGTTATTTCCTCTCATCGAGCTAATACGTTCGGAAGTCAGATGAGAGAAATAGAGAACTTTCATCTATAACAGTATAATTTTGTGTAAACCACTGGATCTTCTTGTGGAGCTGCTTCAAACCAGTCTTCCTATTGAAGAACACAACATCAACAAAACCTTAGAGACTACTTCATAAACAATGTGACTGAGCGTGTTAGGAAACACAATTAACACACCCTGTCGAAGCATGAAGAAACGGAATCGACGAAAAATAGTAAACTGAAGCTGCTTTGATTAGTAATAAAAAAGGCCTTGGTCACGGGGTCGAATCACGCCACCGCTTAAATTTTGATTAATAATCAGCACTGGCGGACGAAGACTTCCGGCGTAAGAAGTCATCCTCATTCCGCCAATAGCCTTGTCAAAGAGGGCGGAGGATCGGAGATCAGGGCACTGTCTTGTCCTTAAGATGGACAACTGCCCCTAAAGGCGAAAGAATCAGCAATGATCAACGCCGTGAGGATCCAGAAAGCAATGGAAACCACTGCATTAAGAAAACACACCATGTATCTATAGGACATGTGGCCCGTAATTGAAAAAGTGTCATGATGATCTCTCCAGTGGCAACAGATTCCCGAATGGTCTTCGGATCTCCGGGAGGGGACTGTCAAGGGGGCGGTGACCATGAGAAAAAGACTGCATAACCAACGAAAGGATAACGTTCTGCGAGTCGAGGCGAGAAATACCAGAAGCTTGAAAGTGGTAGGAAAGCTAGAAAATGTCAAAAAGGAAATTCGAAGGCTCAGTCTAGATACAGTAGGGATCAGTGAAGTGAAATGGGAAGAAGACAAGGATTTCTGGTCAGATGAGTATAGGGTAATATCAATAGCAGCAGAAAATAGTTTAACGGGACTAGGGTTCGTTATGAACAGGAAAGAAGAGCAGAGAGTGTGTTACTGTGAACAGTTCAGTGACAGGGCTGTTCTTATCGGAATCGACAGCAAACCAAGTCCGATAACGATAGGTCAGGTATACATGTCGACGTCGCAAGCTGGAGATGAAGAGACAGAGAAAGTATATGAAAGATGAAAATGTAATAGTCATGTTGGACTGGAAAGCAGTTGTAGGCGAAGGAGTAGAAGAAAAAGAAGAGAGAATAATTGAGTTCTGTAGTAAATTTTAGCTAGTAATAACGAGTACTCTGTTCAAGAATCACAAGAGGAAGAGGTACACTTGGAAAAGGCCGGGTGATGCAGTAAGATTACTGTTAGAATACATCCAGGCCATGCAGAGATTCCGAAATCAAATACTGGATTGTAAGGCATACCCAGGAGCAAATATACATTCAGATCACAATGTAACAGTGACGAAGAGTAGGACAAAGTTTAAGAAATTACTCAGAAAGTTCAAAAATGGTTCAAATGGCTCTGAGCACTATGGGACTTAACATCTGAGGTCATCAGTTCCCTAGAACTTAGGACTACTTAAACCTAACTAACCTATGGACAGCACACACATCCATGCCCGAGGCAGGATTCGAACCTGCGATCGTAGCGGTCCCGCGGTTCCAGACTGAAGCGCCTAGAACTGCTCGGCCACTCCGGCTGGCTACTCAGAAAGAATCGGTACGCAAAGGAGTGGGACACTAAGAAATGACGAGATACGCTTGATGTTCTTTAGGGCTATAGGTACAGCAATAAGGAATAGCTCATTAGGCAGTACAGTTGTAGAGGAACGGACATCTCCAAAAAGGCAATCACGGAAGATGTAAAGAAAAACGTAGGTACAAAAGTAACTACGAAAAACCTTGGGTAACAGAAGAAACACTGAGTTGATGGATGAAAGAAAGAAGTACAAAAATATTAGGGGAAAATCAGGAATTCAGAAATACAAAACGATGAGGAACGAAATAAGTAGGGAGTGCAGGGAAACTAGCTGCATGAAAAATGTGAAGAAATAGAAAAAGAAATGATTGCTGGAAGGATTGACACATCAGATAGAAGCATATAGAAGATGAAACAGGAGCCGATTTTGAAGAGAAAAAGGATCCTGTATTAGAACCTGAATTTAAAAGAGGTATTAAAGCCTGAAGATCAGTTGAGGCAGAAGTGATAGATAACATTCCATCGGAATTTCTGAAATCATTGGGGGAAGTGGCAACAAAATGAGTATTCACGTTGGTGACTTTCGGAAAAAATGGCTTTCGGAGAAATAGCATCAGCACACCTCCGAAGATTGCAGTAGCCGACAAGTGGGAGAATTATCGCACAATCAGCTTAACAGCTCATGCATCCAAGTTGCTGACAACAATAACACACAGAGGAACGGAAAAGAGAACTGAGGATGTGTTAGTGATGATCAGTTTGCTTCCAAAAATCAAGACACGTTCATAGGACTTGACGACCTGCAACAAGCGTTTGATAGTGCATGATGTACGAAATCCTGAGAAAAATTCGGGTAAGCTATAGGGAATTCGGGTAATATACAATGTGTACAAGTGCTAAGAGACAAGGAGACCAAGAATGATGTGTTCAATCTGTACATCGCAGAAACAATGACAGACATAAAAGAAATGTTCGAGAGTGGACTAAGATTCATAGTGAATGGATGTCAACAATAAGATTCGCTGATGTTATTGCTATCCTCGGTGAAAGTGAAGAAGAAGTATAGGATCTTATATTGAAATGGTCTAATGAATATAGAATATGGGCTTAGGGTAAATCGAAAAAAGACGAAAGTAATGGGGATTAGCAGAAATGAGAACAATGAGAAACTTAACATCAGGATTAGTTATCACGAAGTAAGTGAATTTAAGTAATTCTCTACCCAGGCGGCAAAATAACACACAAGGGGCGGAGCAAGGACGACATAAAAAACGGACTGGCACTAGTAATCCTGGTCGACAGAACTCTATTCGTACCAAACATAGGCCTTAATTTGAGGAAGAAATGTATGATAATGTATGTTTGGAGCGCAGCATTGTACGGTAATGGACTGTGAGAAAACCGGAACTGAAAAGGATCGAAGCATTTAAGGTGTAGTGCTGTAGAGTAATGTTGAAAATTAGGTGGACTGATATCTTAAGGAATGAGGAGATTCTCTGGAGAATCACTGTGGAATGTATGGAAAAGACATACAATAAGAAGGAACACGATGGTAGGGTATCTTTTAAGACATCATGGATTAACATCCATGGTACTAGAGAGTAAAAACTGTAGAGGAAGACAGAGGTTAGAATACATTTTGCAAATAATTGAGGACGTAGTTTGCAAGTGCTACTCTGAGACGAAGAGGTTGACACAGGAGAGTAATTTGTGCCTGGCTGCAACAGACCAGTAAGAAGACTGATGACAAAAAGTAAAAAATAAAATATAATATACACTAAAGAGCCGAAGAAATTGATACACAGGCCTAATATCGTGTAGGGCCCCCGCAAGCACCGCAAGCACTCAGAAGTGCCGCAACTGGACGTGGCGTAGACTCGGATAATGTCTGATGTTATGCTGGAGGGAACACGCACCGTGAAACCTGCAGGGCTGTCCATAAATCCGTAAGAGTACTGGGGGTGGGTTGGGGGGGTGGGGGGGTGGAGATCTCTTCTGAACAGCACGGTGAAAGGCATCCCAGATAAGCTGAATAACGTTCATGTCTGGGGAGTTTGGTGGCCAGTGGTAGTATCTGAAATCAGAAGGGTCTTCCTGGAGCCACTCTGTAGAAATTAAGGATGTATGACGTGTCGCATTGTCCTGCTGGAATTGGCCAAGTCTGTCGGAATGCACAATGGACATGAATGGATGCAAGTGTTCAGAGAGGATGCTTATGTGCTTATGTACGCGTCACCTGTCAGAGTCTTATCTAAACGTGTCAGGGGTCCCATATCACTCCAATTGCACAGGCCCCACACCATTACAGAGCCTGCACCAGCTTCAACAATCCTCTGCTGACAGCAGGGTCCATGGATCCATGAGGTTTTCTCCACACCCGTACACGTCCATCCCGTCGATACAATTTCAAACAAGACTCGTCCGACCAGGCAACATGTTTCCAGTCATCAAAAGTCCAATGTCAGTGTTGACGTGCCCAGGCGAGGCGTTAAGCTTTGTGTCGTGCAGTCATCAAGGGTACACGAGTGGGCTTTCGACTCCGAAAGCCCATATCGATGATGTTTCGTTGTATTGTTCACACGCTGACACTTGTTGGTGACCCAGCGTTGAAATCTGCAACAATTTGCAGAAGTGTGACACTTCTGTCTCGGTGATCGATTCTCTTCAGTCATTGTTGGTCCCGCTCTTGCAGATTTTTTTCCCGCCGCAGCGACGTCGGAGATTTGATGTTTTACAGGATTCCTGATATTCACGGTACACTCGTGAAGTGGTCGTACGGGAAAATCCCCACTTCATCGCTACCTCGAAGATGCTGTGTCCCATCGCTCGTGCACCTACTAGAACATCACGTTCAGACTCACTTAAATCTGCCGTTGTTGCAGCAGTAACCGACCTAACAACTGGGTCAGACACTTGTCTTACACGGGGTATCCCATTTATCTTGACCGCCCTAAACAACCATTTTTCCAGATGAAAATTACTAAATGTTTCAAGCAAATGTTCTTTAACCGTCAGGTAGACATCAATTGGCATGATTGCCTTTGTTGCAGCTTTGTTTTTTACAAAGATATGAACAGCGATATGACTTTTTTAAATGGAACACTGTATTTTTTATTCTGTACTTGATTTCCTCTCCTAAAGACCTATTCAAAAATGTATCGCAGTGTACCATTCACTGAAACACAACGTTATTAATTACATAACACAACACAGACTTTGAGCCCGGGATCACAACTCGTCCACTTGCTGGAATTGTCAGAAAACAAATGAAAACCAACTAAAAACATAACACAAAATTGCCTTTGACTCTCCTGTACCATTGCCCAGGAGTAGAACACTCAAAGGTGCTCAAAGTGGTGACCCTGGACACCGATAGACTGCTGCACACGTTGAATGAAAGAATTATTCACTGCTTCCAGTGTTACCTGCTGAAGAGAATTACAAGCAAGCACGATACGTTCCTGCATGTCCTCTGGAGTTGTTGGAATATCGCGATAGACAACGACTTTAATGCATCCCCAAAGAAAAAAGTCCAGAGGATTTAAATCAGGAGATTAGCAGGCCAAGTAACTGTTCCTTCTCGACCAAATTATCTGGCAGGATACCTTCGGTTCAAAACACGGTGTGCACACAACGCATTATGTGCTGAACAACCATCGTGTTGATACCACATAAGCATTCTGGCTCTTAGCGGCACTTCATCCAGAAGAGGAAGTATAATTCGTCTGAGGAAGTTGGCTTATGCTGTGCCGTTTAGACTACCATTGATGAAATAAGGGCCAATAATTGTAGTAAAGCATCCCACACCGTACTTTACCTCCCCATTGGTAATGTAAATGTTTTATGAAATATTATTTTACATTTTTTAAAGTAGATTTTATTTATGTTCCACCTGTCTAAGCCATCGCGGGTTGTCGCTGGACCAATAATGCACGTTCCTTGTATTTACTTGTCCTTCGTTTGAGAAGGAACATTCATTGGTAAATAGAACATTGGAGAAAAAGTTCGGGTTGGCGAGGATTTGCTGCTGTGCCCACTGACAGAACTGTACAGAATTCTGGAAATCATTCCCATGCAATTCTTGATGTAGGTGTACATAGTAAGGATGGAACCGGTGACGTGTAAGAATACGACGTACACTGGTTTTAGGAATACTAATCTCGTTCAAATGGCTCTGAGCACTATGGGACTTAACATCTGAGGTCATCAGTCCCCTAGAACTTAGAACTACTTAAACCTAACTAACCTAAGGACATCACACACATCCATGCCCGAGGCAGGATTCGAACCTGCGACCATAGCGATCGCGCGGTTCCAGACTGAAGCGCCTAGAACCGCTCGGGCTAATATCGTGTTCAAGCTGTCGTGTGCTCTCATGTGGATTCATAGCAACGGAAGCGAGAACAGTAGCTTCGGCAGCTTCGTCTGTGCGAGTGCTACGACGATTGCGTTGTCGTGTGTTGAAACTTCCCGTTTCCTGAAGCGTCGCAACAAGACAAGAAAACATCCGTCGGGAAGGCGGGTTGTTGTCAGGATATCACTCTCTATACAGTTCCACTACCTGCGTAGCATTTCGCCTACCTCCAACAACAACAACAACAACAACAATAAAAGAAAAATTATGTCGATGCAGTTTTTAGGACGGATAGCCTTTACTGTATGCCTACTCTACACAACAGTATTTAAAAGGACTAAACTACTGTACTAAATGTACCCACACATAAAAAAACAGTATTGCAATTACTGTTCTGCTAACTTACATTCCCCATAGGTGAGTAGCATTTCTATTTCCTCTTCGTTAGTGTACATTCTAGTCACACAACTCTTGTCGGAATGATGGGTGTGCATTCTACTTATACGTTTACATTTCTCCTCTGTCAACGTCAACAGGTGGATGTGTTCCATTACCCTGAAAACCTGCACTAAGCGCTGGGAGCGTCGATGTCAGTGTTGTGTTATGTAATTAATAACGTTGTGTTTCAGTGTACGGTACAGTGTGATACTTTTTTGAATAAGTCTTTAGGAGAGGAAATGAATTACCGAATAAAAAATGCAGGGTGCCATTTAAAAAAGTCATACCGCAGTTCATACCTCTGTAAAAAAAAAAAAGCTACAATAAAGGCAATCGTGCTGTTTGATGTCCCTCTGACGGTTAAAGAACATTTGCTTGAAACATTTTGTAATTTGCATCTGGACAAACAGTTATTTAGTGTGGTCAAGATATAGTCGTTGCCGCCGGCAGCGCTATATTCTGCCTATTTACATATCTCTGTATTTCATTAGGAATCTACAACAGTTTCTTTGGCACTTTAGTGTAAAAAGCCAGGGATGTAGCGTGTGTAGGCTTTTCCAAAGTATCTGTTCAATGGTCGACGTAGCGAAACAAAATTATTTCTCGGTTCTGTTTTACAAATACTGTATTCTCAGTCCATTTATGAAGTGGAGTAAGTACCAAAAATACCCACGAAGCTTCAATTATCACACCTACACAATAAAGTTAACTAACAAATGTTTTGTTCGTTTGCAGTCACATGTTCACAGCCCTGATTAACTTTGAAATCCCTACTAGAGCCACCGTGCATTAGAGTAGATACTGACATGTATGAGAGGAACAGACCAGAAACTCGCAGTTTCTACTTATTTACTACAGAGTGTCGTCACCATATTGTGCCCTTAGAGACCCACGAACGGCGTCTTTTAGTTGAATGGTATTCATATTTATACTCAGTTCTTAGCCATAGAAATCTTTTCTGTATACCAAGCGCACGATATATGAACACAGTTTTTTAACTACAGCAAAGAGTGATAAAAATAATAAACAAAAATTATAGTAGAGATCATTGTAAAGATCTGTTCAAAACACTGCCGATTTTAATCACATTGTGTGAATACGTTTACCAATCAGTTACGCGCATCCAATATAACATTGTTAATTGCTGCACATACAGATCTATCCACAATCAAGAAAGAAGATCTGGGCTAAATTCACCTCTACTTTGAAAGAATAAAGATAAAATTCGAAACAACGTTTTCTACCAAGGAATAAAACAGCACAATAAATAACCGAAGCAGGTTACTAAAATGAAGTTATTTAAAAGGCAGTTAAAATTACCTGTTATGCAATACTTTTATACAATGAAACATTACTTAAGAAACACAGAGTAAGGGTTTGGTATAAAATAAAGTAACACAAGTTAATATTAGTAATAACAACAAGAATAACAATTATTATAAAACATCTACCGTTTGACATTTCACTGTCACAATATATTTATTGTTCTTTTTTCTGGAAATCCTTACTTCCTGTGCTTTGGGACGCATTATCATACCTTTGCTCTTTCTAAGCCGAATGTCGAACTCATTATATTGGGATATTGACTCAGTGTCTCAGGCTAGAAAGTGGGATACTGTGGTAGACAAAATGGAAATCATACGCCATCGTTGTGACCCTGATGTCAGCTGATAATGAGTGTAGTGTTAGAATATTAATAATGTGCGTATGGTGTGTGCAGCGACTGAAAGTACTCCCTTACTCACAGAATGAGCGTAGGGGAGGAGATGCAAGATCCATGAATTCAGCGTTGCCGTCTTACTAAGGGCCTTATGGAGGTGGTTTCACATGATTCAAATGGCTCTGAGCGCTATGGGACTTAACATGTGAGGTCATCAGTCCCGTAGACTTAGAACTACTTAAACCTAACTAACCTAAGAACAGCACACACATCCATGCCGGAGGCAGGATTCAACCTGCGACCATAGCAGCAGCGCTGTTCCGGACTGAAGCGCCTAGAACCGCTCGGCCACAACGGCCGGCCGGATGTGGTTCGCCGTTTCGTTCCTTATGAAGCGTCAAGTGTATACCTGTGTCAAGCGGACCGCTGTAATGAGTGTTTGTGTAGTGTAGCGTTGGGTTTGTGTAATTATGGATGAAGGGAAGGCAGAGGATGAAACCTGGTGCCGACACAAGGCCCGGTCCTCTCGCATAGCCCCAAGGGGGCAGCCGTGTTTAACGTCCGCATCCGACGGACGGACGGATCACCGTCAACATGCTACATGCCCTCACTTCACGCAATATTGCAGAGAGATTTGTAATTTAATCCAGGAGATTTGCGCAGACAGTTGATCAGGTACTTTACTCCACAGGATCTTTCGCCCTTGCCGGCCAATTACTGGAAGTTAAAATGTTCCGCCAATAGGTTTCGCACAGGATTAGTTCCAAGAAGACCACAACAAGAAGGGCATGGATTAGCGACCTCGGCTAAAGTGGCGGGTGAGCAATGATCAGTAGTCATAAAAGAATGAACAGAGCCTCTTGCATTATTAAATAACTTTACGGAAATGCAAGCCTTTTCGGCCAATTTCGCTGATGAAATTTTTCGGGTCATCAGTCGTGTCATCGAGTCGTGTTACTGCAACGTTACTACGACTTTCCTAATCATCTCCAGACAAAGAACACGAGTAGTTTCGGAAACACGACGCCACGTCTTGGTAGAAAAACGGAGAAGATTTCTTCAGTTAAATAACTTATTTGCAAAACAGTACTGTACAGAGGATGATGATGATTTTGGTTTGTGATGTATTC
Organism: Schistocerca serialis cubense; assembly: GCF_023864345.2. Taxonomy (NCBI): domain Eukaryota; kingdom Metazoa; phylum Arthropoda; class Insecta; order Orthoptera; family Acrididae; genus Schistocerca; species Schistocerca serialis. The sequence goes on along the minus strand of NC_064642.1, from coordinate 448,941,484 downwards.
AACGGCGTGGTTATCAGCGTGCCTACAAATTCCCATCTTTTCACTGTTCAGCTTCGCCATTGTTGAATGATGATGCAATGACGAGGATTACACAAACCCGCAGTCCCCGGACGGTGAAAATCCCTGTACAGTAGAGATAAGCCGAATGGGATATCACTGTGTTAAACAAATTGGACTTGTACCCCAGAGGATGGAAGTTCCATTCTTCACCCTGCTATCCTGATTTAGTTTTCCCATGGTCTGCCTCAATTACTTCAAGAAAATTCCTGCTACGTTCCCATTATGAGGCCATAGCCATCTATGTGTCCTATCCTCGTGGAACTAGACGTTTTAGTATACAGGGTGAGTCACCTAACATTACCGCTGGATATATTTCGTAAACCACATCAAATACTGACGAATCGATTCCACAGACCGAACGTGAGGATAGGGGCTAGTGTACCTGGTTGATACAAACCATAAAAAATGCACGGAAGTATGTTTTTTAACACAAACCTACGTTTCTTTAAATGGAACCCCGTTAGTTTTGTTAACACATCTGAACATATAAACAAATACGTAATCAGTGCCGTTTGTTGCATTGTAAAATGTTAATTACATCCGGAGATATTGTAACCTAAAGTTGACGCTTGAGTACCACTCCTCTGCTGTTCGATCGTGTATATCGGAGAGCACCGAATTACGTAGGGATCCAAAGGGAGCGGTGATGGACCTTAGGTACAGAAGAGACTGGAACAGCACATTACGTCCACATGCTAACACCTTTTTATTGGTCTTTTTCACTGACGCACATGTACATTACCATGAGGGGTGAGGTACACGTACACACGTGGTTTCCGTTTTCAATTACGGAGTGGAATACAGTGTGTCCCGACATGTCAGGCCAATAGATGTTCAATGGGTGGCCATAATTTGCTGCACACAATTGCAATCTCTGGCGTAATGAATGTCGTACACGCCGCAGTACATCTGGTGTAATATCGCCGCAGGCTGCCACAATACGTTGTTTCATATCCTCTGGGGTTGTAGGCACATCACGGTACACATTCTCCTTTAACGTACCCCACAGAAAGAAGTACAGAGGTGTAAGATCAGGAGAACGGGCTGGCCAATTTATGCGTCCTCCACGTCCTATGAAACGCCCGTCGAACATCCTGTCAAGGGTCAGCCTAGTGTTAATTGCGGAATGTGCAGGTGCACCATCATGCTGATACCACATACGTCGACGCGTTTCAGGGGGACACACTCTATTCC